>NC_056743.1:473617128-473912128 GCF_019279795.1 Protopterus annectens
TCTCCAGACATCTTCTGAACTAACCTCCCCATCTCTGCTTCTGTCTCCAACTGCATCTGAACTAACTCTCCCCCTGTCCCTAAACTGTGTCTGAAATGACATTCCCCTGTCTCTGCACTTCTGAGAAAACCTTCTCCCATACTTGCTTGTGTTCCAGACTGTGTCTGAGCTCTCATTCCCCTGTTTGTATCTTTAATCCATTTATAAATTACTATTCCTCCATTCCTGCCTTTCTCCAAACAGTAAATAAACTAACTTTCTACAATCCTTGCCTGTATCTACAAACTATGTCTGAACTAACCTTACCCCATCACTGGCCATGCCTCCAATGTAAATGTGAACTAACTTTCCCAACCCATGCCTGGGCCTTAATCCAAGCCATGACTTACCTATACATGTAACAGGAAAATGTTGCCAGACTTATAAAGGATTATGAGCTATATATTGGATTCTCTGTTCTGTATTCCAGTTTTCAAGCCTAAAGGACTGCTGGACTTACAATATTCCTGTACTTATCACCTCATCTTACAACAGACAGTCCAGTTCTTGCATTTTTTCCCTTCATGAACTTCATCTGAATTCCCACAGACTAGATATGTCCACTTAGAATCTGTTCACAGTGTCTCCAAGTACTGTAATTCATTGTAGATGTTTGGCTGGTTTTGCCTCTACTATCCTAAAATATGTGCTTTAGTCCTTAATCCTTGTGTGGGTTAAAGGACCTTTCCACTGCTTGGTAATTTAACATATATTATTATTATAAACTCTTTGGTAAATAGTGCAGTTTGTATAATGGTACTCATTGTAAGTGTTTGAATGCTAGAATCATTGTTTTAAAAGGAGGTCCTGCCAACCTTTTCTGCGTGTCCTCTTTTTCCTTGGATAATTTAGATTATTTTTGCAAGCTGCACCCTGGGGAAGACTTTGATAATGTGCTTTACACATTTGCTAAAATATGATTCAATATTTTTTAGGATTTACACAATGGTATAGCATTGCATAGTTATTTAGATGTTAGAGTTTTTTAGACAACATGGTGGGGATGCAGTGCTTAAGATCTTTGCCTTACAATTCTGGGGTCCATTTTGGTCAACATATCAAACTGTGGAGTTAGCTTGTTCCCCTTGTGTATATTTGTTTATTCTTTGGGTATTCTGCTTTCCTCCCACCTCCCCAAAATATCCAGAGTGAGTGTCTACTGTAAACTATCTACATATATTGCATTTATCCTTGCTATTGTGGGTAGAATCATGACTAAAAGGAGTCCTGTGTAGGCCATTTAACTTGCCAGGTTAAGAAATTAATAAACTAAATTAAAATATTTTTTAATGCATTAGATACATCGGTGTTATGGGAAGTATTACTATCCTTTCTCGCTTTTCACAGGATTTCTAGGCACTATACTGCTAACTATGATATGGGTTAAGCATGATGCTCTAAAAAAAGAACAGAAAATGGTACAGTTTAGTCTTCCCTTCATTATGACTTACTTTCTGTCAGACATCATTAGTGTGGAAGGTAACCTTGCACCTTGTGTGTGGATGTCTGACAGTCTTTGAAGTCTGCTGAATGATGGATATCTGCCTGCCTGCCTGCTTGCCTTAAGCTTCAATACATTATGAATGCATTGTGGCAATTATCATATTATTTGAATATCTGTATTTATGCTGAGTACCGTCATGCAGAGCTGTACAGCCATCCCTATCACTGACCCTGTTCTGAAGGTGCAGTTTTTACAGGTTAGCAGCATCCAGATTCAGCTTTCTCTTTGTTCCCCTGATGTAATGCAATGGCATCCTGATTATACAACCCAGAGCATTTTACTAACCGATCTCAGTCCAACTTAGGGCAAAGAGACCTTAGCAACGTTTTACCTTACCATTTTATGGGGAGTCTCCAGAATGTTTTGGCCTCTCCCATCAGTAGCACTGAGGCACCTCAGTTGTTTATTTCACTTATTCAGGTTTTGGTTATCTGTTATGAACCAGGGTGTAAACAAGCTGGCAGGTCACTAAACATGGGATTAAGGAGGCTCTGTAAAAAGACCTTAACCATGGTTTCTGTAGTCTTCCATATAACTTGTTATATCATTGACTGTGTTGATGATGTAAGTAGGATATCAGGCTAGGAATGTCCCTGTGCCAGATTAAGAGGCTCAGACTCTCCTCAGACAGTCTTGGGTAAGCTATTCTGGGCATGTCCATGTGGCTAGATATCCTGTTTGGAAGGCTTCCTAGGACTAGGCTGAAGATATAATTAGGAACAAACAGATTAACCTCAATGAAAGGTCGTTAGAGAGCTGTCTGGTATCTTCTCTCTTCTCATTTTCTTCTAGGCCATCCCACTTTTCCAAAAAGAAGACCCTCCCCTTAGAATGAAGAAGATGTCCAAGTGCCCAGGTGGTTTTGCTGTCTGTCCTATTTTTACCCATGAATACCCAAGAAGAATGAATCTCCAGATAAACTATTCCACGGTGTCACCTGTGTAAAGACATTACTTTAAATTTTTCCCAGACTGGAAAACCATCACAATTGACTTGTGGGTTACAAATGGCCTCACCTTAGATTGTTTGGATCCTCCCCTACAAAAAGTTCTAAGTAGGGGACTAGCCTCATGTCTACAGAGTTCCTGTAATATGCTCAGACCTTATTCTGCAAAGGAGAGACATACTTTGCTCCAGCTTTGATGAAAACAATGGATTGTCCTTGCTTGAAAGGGAATGGGAGACTTTGTCCATCTTGGACTTCTGCAACTGTCCCACCCTGGGCTTCAACAGCTTCAGCTACTGTATCTAATACAAAATGTTTGATGCTGTAGCTCTTTTGGGGTCATACTTTTAATATGGTAATGTTCTGGGGACTATGCACTTGCTGAAACATGTAGTCTGGATGATGTCGCTGGAGATAATAGACACCTTTTGTCATATCATTATATGGGGTCCACAAAGAACATTTCTTTGGTTTTCTGCAGATTGGTTTCAGTTTTAGTACAATGTTGATACCAGCCTTTCCTCTCCACTTACGGTGTACCCTTTTGGGGGCTTCACATCCACCAGTGTGAAATACTTGAAATGCTTCTCACCTGGAAAGCTTTGGCATAGGATTTGGTTTGGTCACTTAGCCCATGGAGTGATAACATGAGAAGACATGGATGCATGTTCTCATGGCCAGTGTGCAGACAGGCAGTGAGGATTCGGCAGTGGGTCATAGAGGAGGGCATCACTGACAGTTATTGACATCTTAAGAAGAGTATCTAGAATAGTGAACCGATTGGGTCACAGCTCCAGTCCTCTCCTCAAGGTGAGAATAAGACCTGATTGAACATGGGCATCCAGGAGAATGGAGCTCAGAAAGTGGGGGCTCCTGAAGGGAGAACATCATAGTCTTACTCCATTTTGCTTGGTTCATCAGGCCAAATGGGGGTTAGTTAATTGTGGATATTTTCTTACTTTTTCTTTCTTTCTTTCTTTCTTTCTTTCTTTCTTTCTTTCTTTCTTTCTTTCTTTCTTTCTTTCTTTCTTTCTTTCTTTCTTTCTTTCATTCTTTCTTTCTTTCTTTCTTTCTTTCTTTCTTTCTTTCTTTTACATGGTAAAGTAAATTCCAGTATGCTGTTAACATCATTCCATCCAGTACATTATCTAATCATAAAATCCAGAAAAGATCCAAAGAAAGACAAACGATTCAATAAAAACTGCAAGAAAGACTCAGCCAAGCTGAAGCCCCCACTGTGTAAATCTTAAATCTCCCAAAGGACCAGCATTTATTCTTTATGCTTCTTGGTGGCTAAGAACTATGTTAATTTCAGGCTGTATAGTATCTGGCTGCATAGGAAGCTTTCCCAGCACAAACCAAACTTGGCCTTCTAGGCTGAGGTTGCAGGTGAGATCAACTTCAGAAGGTCTGGCTCCCCATTTTGATTCTCCTTTTTTGCTCCAGATCTCCTCAGATCATTCATCTGCCTCCTTGGCCTCTTTATTAATTGGTTTATTCCCTGTAGGTGAGAGGCCTACTGCTCATTTCTTGTCTGTGAAGTGAGAGTCGGGCATACTGTGAGCGGTACTATTATTTCTGAGGAGGATCTTTTTTCCCCCTTTAAGCCCCGACTTTCTCTGCATGCTGATCTGCATTCAAGAGATTGGTAGAAGTAGGCCTTTATGATGCAGTCTATGCCTCCATCTGATGCGATCAGTTGGCTTTAGCCATCTTGTAGGCAAGCACATCTGTGTTTTTTGCTGTTCATCTGGGATTCTACCAAGTAATGTGTACATATGAACACATAACCCCCCTGCCCTCCCCTCCCCTCAAAGACACATGAGGAGTGGGTTTAAGCCTCATCATTCCTTTTGCTGCCCATGCCAGCTCCCTGAGGCACCCGATCAGCTAATAAAACTGGGATTGCCAGGGTCATAGTCAGGTATTTGTCTAAACCAATGGAGCTAGTGAACACTGCCCATTTTTTCTATATTTCCAGCAAACCTCACAGTAAGAATTCAAGAGGTGACTGAAGCCAGCAGAAAATCTTCCATTTTTCAAGCTCATTTTACAAAGTCGAAACATTTTTTTCATCTAGACGGAATTATCCTGTGCCAGGTTATTTGGTTATGTTGCAGGTAAACTGTATGACTAGAGTTCTAATAAACAGATGGATAAGTAAGAAAATCTCTGTGACTTGGATTTCAGTTATTTTAGAGTCAGGTTGGAGGGATAAACTATGGCCTAACACAAGCTAGTTAGTAGTGTCAATGGCTCAGTGTCTATCATGTTTACCTTTCATACTGGAAGATCTAAAGGCACTGAGTTCTATTCCCACAGCAGGTGTTTGGGTACATTTTTAATACCACTGCTGCAGTGCAGCATAGGGGGTGGTGCTGCACTCTTGAGTTTGCTGTCTTTTTAATGAGCTGTTAAAAGTGAGGTCCTATCTGCTGGAGATGATGATAGTTGATATGGATGTAAAAGATCCATGGCCTTTAATGAAAACAGTAAGTGTTAACTTTATTATTAAAAAAGTAGAACATTTACATATATACGTAATTACATTATTTTATCTATACACACAAAAGAAATTTTATAGAACCAGATTTATGTATTTTATTTAATTTCTACTACTTTTATCATAATTACAATTTAAATTCTTGTAATGAATGTATTACTTCATATTATATCAATAAATAAATAAATACTAGAAAAATATAATTGTCTATCAATCAATAACACTGTTATTTTCCATTTAAAATTAAATTGATATTAATATCAGACATATATTTTCTAAAAAAATAGTAAAATTGCTAAAATATTTGACAGGTCTTCACTCATAATTTATTTAATGAAAGCCACTCTACATTATCTTTATATCTTTTTTGTTTCAGACTTATAGCTGTCAAAACACCCACTATCAAATCTTTCCAAAGATCCACCAAATAAGATTGTATCCTAATTTTGATATACCATTTATTTCTAGCTACTGTCATAACATCTATTTCCTAGAATAAAATCTTTTTGAAATATCTTACTAATTCTATGTTCCCATGTTCTTCATTCTTTAGTATACTCCAGTGACATCTCATACTTGTAAAACAATGATCTTTCAACTAGGCCATTTCCCTGGTATGGTATAAAAAAACCTTCAAAATTCAGTGGAAATATAAAAATGCTAAATATCCTTCATTTTCTCTAAAATTAGATATAAGCCCAGTTTAAACCCCCAAATGTTAGAAAAATTAATTCTGCTAACTCTTTTTTCTTCAGGAAACATATGTAGCTCTCATGAGCATCCAATTAATTAAAAAAAAGAAGCTTAACTGTCTTCCAAGCTCTGTGTGCTGCCATAATTTCTTCTAAAGTATCCTTCCATTGCTGAGGTACTTATTCTTTTCCGGACTGTGTCCTTAACTTTGATATTTCTGCTGTTGTAAACTGTATATGCGCTATTTTAACCACCTCTCTTTTTGTTATTTGTTCTTAAATCCACTTACTTCAAGCATTTTTTTAGCTGTTGTATAACTTATGCAATTCAGGCCATATATTGCAATGAAATCATCTTCGTAAGACATCATGGCAGGCAGTTGTATATCTAATCTGACCATGATTCATGCAGTCTCCATTAAACTATGAAAGCATTCATCATCACTGCAAATAAAATTGCACTCTTCAGGCACCTCTGTTTTATTCCAACATTTATTATATTGTTTTCTTATTTATCTGTCTGTTTATTGGAACTCTAATTATACAGTTTAAATAAAAAAGACCTAAGAAATGTTGTCATATTAGTTCCATACCTTTTCAAGATCTCACATACCTGTTCTTGGCAGATGCTATCATGCATATTCTCTGCATCACATGTAAGTAACCTACCTTCAGTTTCTTTTTTAACTTTGATGTCCACTGTCTATTTCATAATTATTAACATTTCTTTAGACTGTTTCCCGTCATTCAATAAATGCTACCTGCTAATACTTAAGCAGCAGGCCTTCTTTTTTATATTGCCTTCATCATTAATTTATGATCTGTGTTGCATAAATTAATGGGCCTCCAATTTTTAATGATTTCTTTGCCTCCCTTCCTCCTTATATGTACTCCCTCATATACTTGATAAGCAGTAATTTCATCTTGCAATCATTCATTCATAACTTTAACAAAATCCCTCAACACTCATTTCTTTATATGCCACATAAATAATTAAATCCATCCAACCTGTATATAATTATTTCTTTAACACCTTTCACAACTTCTTCAAACTCACTTACTGAAATGAACATTTAAGACAGAACATTATTTGCTATGTATATGGATCTACTTCAGTAGACTGAACTCTCACTTACCTGACTTTCATAATGCCGAGATGAAAAAGATGATAACCCAATAACACTGATGTTCCAGAACATCGACTTTCTACTCCAGGTAAGTAACCACTTGGCCACCATTTTGAAATTTGCCCCTTACCCTAGTGGTAGTGCGATCTTGGAGTTGGTATATTTAGTTGGGGGGGAGGTGTGTGACAGCCAAAGCCCCACACATGGGTGGGTTTACTTTGCTTTGGTTTTAATTTATTTTTCAGGTTGACCAAGTGGTTACTTACCTGGAGTGGAAATTCAGTGTTCCAGGAAGTTGGTGTTATGCGGTTGTCGGCTTTTTCATCTCAGCATTATGAATGTTGGGTAAGTAAGAGTAAGGTCTACTGAAGTAGACACATGCACACGCGCACACACACACACACACACACACACACACACACACACATATATATATATATATATATATATATATGTAAATCATCAGAAAATTCCACAAGTCATACTTAGTTTTGTCCCCGGTATAGTGCCATAAAAAACAAAACAAAACAGGAATGTCTGTCTTTAGTTGACCTCTGAATTAAATACTCCCTCTTAAGACTTCCTACTTGCTAATTGTCACATTTCAATGTATATTACAAACCTCATACCCTAAGTAATATAGCTTTTCTCTTTTCTTATATTACTATTAAAATCCTCAGAGCAATTATATCTATATTATTATAAAGATTTTTGTTTCTTCAGAAATGCCTGATTTTTCCTTCATATTTGTTGGAGAATAAATTACAATTAATTGGATTGGTTTCAAATGTATTCTTAAACTAATAATCATTAACCTATCTGTTATTGCTGTAATCTAATATCATAATTTCAAAACTGCATACCAATATAAGCAAACTAATACATTTTTACAACATCCGAAGACCACAATATTTTACGATGAGCTAATATTTCAAATTGTTTACTTTGAGTCTGACTTGGAAAAGCTCAAGTAAACATATTACATCTGCAAATAGTTCTTTATATCCATTCAGTACAACAAATCTTAATGTTTCATTTGTAATAAGAGTCACATTAATTGTGTATATAGTCATGTTATCCTTTGCTTATTCTCAGTTATATTTATATGTTTTAACATCTTTTTTATGGTTGACACAGCTTAGAGTAGCATGCACCATACATTCCATTTTCGGCCATCCTTCACATGACTCAAGACCTCAAACCTATTTTCCACCTGTGCATTAATCATACCTCTAGACTGCCCATTTGCATTCTTTGTAATAATCTGTACTATTTTGCCATTTGTATTTTCAGTTATATTTTCTAATTCTGAGTCCACATGTTCTGAAATAAGTACTGCCTTCTCTAAATTATTTCTGTTATTGTCATTTTCCTGACTTCCTGCATCTTTGAAAACATCACAGTCAAACCATGAGTTGGCTGTTTGCAAACTTTTCCGAAATTTCAAAATACACATTATTGCCAAGTCCTTCATTTCCTCACACGGGTGACATATATTTTGTCGCATTCATTAGGAAGATGTTTGTCTGTTGCACAGAAAGGCAAGTTTAAAAGTGCCTAGTGTTATGTTTCCCCTTATCGCTTCAACGTTTATAACACCGAGTAGATACTAAAGTTGTCTGTTAGCTATTTCAGAGTTACCCACAATTCCAAGGCACTATTCCATATATTTCTTTCATCTGCTTTTGGCTGTATGCACAGTTTCACAAACAGTATTAAAGTTTTCATATAAATATTATACTTCAAATATATCAGTTCTGAATTGTGCAGTTTCCTTTTTTACATTCACATTGATAAAGCCATATCTGGCCAAGGTAAAGCATCTTTTTTTAGTTCACACAAAACCAAAAATGTAACAACTCAAAGATTTCAAAGGTAATTTCACAAAAGTGATCTTAACTCAATCCAACATTTATCCATATCTAGAGGTTTAGATTAAAACAGAACAACTACAGTGCTCCTTGCACGATATCTGGTCATAACTTCACTGGTCACATTTAAATAAGGTGGTACCTGAATTATTCCACAGTCACTAAAACAGTGGTGAACGTTTTTGTCTCCGAAGCAACACTTTCTGTGCTCATTCTTTTGCCCTTCTGTACCTTTTGTCGTACAAGTCCCCTCTGCCACTATTCTTGTTAAATCTGCTCAGTGTTAAACTGACAAACCTCCTTCATGTGTTGATGCTAATTCACTCTCATAGGTACATCCTGCATTTGTAAATCCACTGTTGTACAGAGCTCAGCAAATCTTTCCATCTCTCCCCATGATAATGCAAGAATCATCTTTTGTATCTCTTTCTTCTTACATTTCAGTCATGTCCCATTATCTAATTTACCGGAAGATACAAAAGTTATTTGAACATCCTCTTTGTGCATCAACACCCTGTCAATCATCCTTCCTCATCTGCCAGTTGGCATTAGCATTATCCACAATTATGGATTGTATATTCATAGGGGATCTGCTTTTTGCTTGCTCATCTCTCCTGGAATGCCCGGAGCTCCTTCATCCTCTATTAACATCTTGCTCTCCCAGCAGTCTCCATGTTGGAGTCAGGAGATGTCAAAAAAAGAGAAAGAGAATTCCCCTGGTGCCTTCCCCAAAGTCAAAAACGATAGATTAGCTAGCTAGATAGCTAGATGGATAGAGAGATGGATAGATAGATAGATAGATAGATAGATAGATAGATAGATAGATAGATAGATGGATGGATGGATGGATGGATGGATAGATAGATAGATAGATAGATAGATAGATAGATAGATAGATAGATGGATAGATGGATAGATAGATGGATAGATAGATAGATAGATAGATAGATAGATAGATAGATAGATAGATAGATAGATAGATAGATAGATAGATAGATAGATAGATAGATAGAGTGCTGAAGGCTCTTTACCTAGAGAGAACCTTGACTGACCCAGGATTGGAGGTCCTTTATAACAAACACATTTTTTTATATTCTGGAAGTGTTGTCAAAGCTTTTATTATATGAGTCCATTTATCTACGTCTTTTTTTTCTTGGTGGCAAAATCTAGGGGAGACAGAACTAAAGCATTTAATACATTGGGTGTTTACCACTCAGCCATATTTTTCCTAAGGAAAGAAAGATAGACCATTTTGTCTTTGATACCCTAGAAAGAAAGGGATTTTCAGTGGTTAAAAACATGTTTCTAGAGAATTGCTGGTTGCATTGTCTTTTGCCTTCACACAACAAACTTCTCATTGGAAGTGTTGCTGTCAAAGGCTACAAAACCAGGGTGTGGCTGCTTTCAGTGTTTGTTTCATGAATCTCCATGGTGACCATTGGTCTACACCTTCTCCAAAGATTAAATCTTAAAACTCGACTAACAAATTCGGGCCTGCTTTGGAACATTATCATTTTGGTATTTTGGCTTTCCAGGGCCTTAGCTTTTGGCCTTCACCTTGCTCTAGCACACAAGGGGGAGGGAGGTCTAAGGAGAGAAGATTTTGAATTAGGTTGAACTAGAAACAGCAGAAGAGGAAAGCATTAACAGTTACCCACTCTAGAGGGCTACCTTGCAGTTTTCTTTATATATGAATATGCTGTTCATGCATTAGAATAAGATAAAGTTGGAGGAAAGTAATAATTAACGTGTACAACTGAAACATGTGACCCATATTCCATAGTTTCTGTGCAGCTGCTAATAGGTAATGCAGTTCTTCATATTAATGAATTGTTTGAAGTTTGCCATCCCGGTATAGATGAAATAGGACTTCTGTAACCACTTTCTCTCTCTGGCTAATGAAAGCTTTTTCCTCCTTTTGATGCTGACTTGTTCTTGCAGGTGATATTATTTGGCGTGACAGGAATAATCATGTGCCAGTAGATGCCAGAAATCTCATTGAGAAACTGCTGAATAAAAATCCACTGGAACGCCTGGGCACAGGTATGTTTTATATGTATTTTTTTAATATATATTACCAAAACGTGAACAACCTGTATCGTCACTACAATTAATCACGTCTAATATTTTTTTATATTTATTTATTTATTTAACATTTGTTAACCGGGAAAGTCCGACTTGGAACAAAGCCAATTTTCAGCAGAGGCACGGGGAGAAATGCTCCAGATGCATGTCTTTCTAATGTGGGAGGAAACCAGAGCACCTGGAGGAAACCCACAGGAACGCTGGGAGGACATGCAGCCTCCACACAGAAGGCACCCCAGCTGAGAATCGAACTGGAGAACCTCTTGCTGTGAGGTGACAATTCTACCGCTGCACCACTGCACCATCCTTTTTTTATAGAGAGTACTCTGCAGTTTTATATTCCATTTTGTGTTGAAGTCAGATTGTGAAACTATTTTAGTTAACTCATAGTCTAGAATGAAATAATGTGCATATAGCAAAAAAAAATGTCTTTTCATAGGAGCAGGATAACTGGATATAAAACATACAATAATTGAAATATTTCACTGCAGTGGCAGTTGATTCTTTCCCACATGTAAATGAACAGATGGGTCTGATTTTATCTGTTAGTATTCTTTCTGTGAGTTATAAAATATCCATTTCTGATTTCAGAAATTAATAATTACAGGAAGTTTAAGGCTACTGAGTCTTGTAACTACTGTGCCTTGCAGATCCCTCCCTAGACTGCACCTCCCTTCTCAAGGAGGGATAGGTCAGTCAAGCTTGGGGTGAATTTATAAATCCCCATCCAATTATCCAGATTCCATTTGAAGGAAGATAGTGTATTGCACTGCTTTATGTGCAAGGAGAGTCTATTCCAGAGATGAGGGAGACAAAGAGTAAAGAATCTGTCTCTGTACCTTGTTTATTGATCAGCTAAAGCAGGTTTAAATCCCTCGTTCTGGTATTTGTGGAATTGTTTGGTTTGTGAAAGAACAAGAAATCCTTCACTAATGGGTCCCTGACTGCTCAGAATGCAAGGTATATATCTCCTCTGAGGAGCTATAAGACACGTGTAAATGAGACTGTGCTTCCGGTCTCTTCTGGTAGCTTAGCAATTTTAGAATGCTGACAGTCTTTGCTAAGAATACCTGGGGTCTTTCCAACTGTTTGATATGTCTGGTGAGGTACATCCCGAAGGGAGCATTGTATTCTATAATTGATCTGGTCAGTGCGGAATACAAGGGAGATTCGACAATGACTCCAGTTTGCAGCCATCCTCAAACTTGGTTAGCTATACTTCTAGGTTTTTATCTGTAGGTCAAAGAAGTAAATACTGAACAAGAGAGATTCTTCACTGAGTTCTGCTGTACACCACTGGTCACCGTCAAGTTCTCTGACACTGAACCTGCCACCTGATCTATGTAGGTTTTATCTTTTATCCAGTTTTGCTATACACCTTAACACACAGGGGATTAATTGTAATGAATTTAGAAAATTATGCTATAATGGAGGATGATATCAAATGCCTTGGCCAATTCAAGGTAAAAGGTATACAGTGTGACCAGTGTTAACAGCTTGTGTTACCTTTTTGAAGAAATTTACCATGTTCATTAGACAGGATTTGCAAAACCAAACTGCTGTGGATCTAGCCTGATAATATTTTTAATGACTGTTAGTGAAGTCTGTTATAATGTGTTACATGGCCTTACAAATTAAACTCTTCAGGCTGATTGGCCTATAGTTTCTGGGGTCAGTAGTAAGTCCACCTCTGTGGACTGGCTTCCGCAGTGCTGTATGCCATACTTCCAGGACTGAGCTGTAGCCAGGCTCATGTTAAATACCTTATGAACAGAATCCACCAGTGCATATTTAGTACTATTTAACAAGCAGCCCAGTATGTATCTGGTCCCATGGAGGGAGTGGTCTTGGTTTTAGGCAGCACTTTTAGTAAATGCTCTTTAGTGTTGATGGGGGTGGGTGGGGATTTGAGAGATATGGAGATTGTAAGGCTTTGGATAGTCGTCTCAGGAGTGAACTTTGCATTACATTTATTAGCTAGTATATTGGCAATGTCCACTTGTTCTGAGTAGGGTTTGCCATTTGGTCTGAGTTCTGTACATTGCTTAGTTTTCTTATAAAACTCAAGAAGGCTTCATAATCCTTTTTTGTCAAATTCCTAATATTTTCCTTGACTTGACAGTCTTTAGATTTATTACATACTCAAATGAGTTTTTTTTTTCTTTTATAGTAGAAATTTATTTATGCCAGTCGTCCACCAGCACAATTTGCTTTTAAATTTTACATTGCATTTGGATCTGGATGGGACTTTCAGTTCTATACATTTATTTATATGAGTATAAAACTGCTTTGTGAATCTAACTGCTGAGGTGATGTCTGGATTGATTTTGTTGTAAGTGAATTTTGAGACTTCAAAATGCACTTGAAGTGTTTGAATTCTGATAATTGATTTCAGGGTGTTAGATAGTTTGAGGGGAAAAGGTTATGAACTTATGATCTGACTTAATCAGAGAGGGAATTACTAGTGCATGTGTAAGTACCAAGTCAAGAATATTTTGTCTTTTAGTTGAACTAATAACAATGTGGCCCATTGAGTATTTATTTATTACATCTAAAAACGTCTGTGTATATCCTATGTTGGTGGTATAGGCCCTCCAGTCAATTGGTGGATAGTTCAAGTCTGCCAGAATAATAGAGTTCTTATTTATGGGGAGCTCATCCTTTGTACTTAGGAACCTAACATGAACTTTAGGAGTCCCTGAAGGTGCCGTGTAGCAGGCAATAAACTGATTTTCTTTAGTCGTTGTTGTGTCTTTCGGCTTTTCCCGGTTAGGGGTCGCCACAGCGGAACTCCGGTCCGCTAATGATTGGCAGTAGATTTTTATGTGCCGAGTTGCCGGCCCTGACGCACCTTCAACGAAGGTATGCCTATTCACGCATGTCACCACACAGAAGATGCTCTAGCTGAGAACTGAACAGGACAAAGTCTTACTGTGAGGTGACAACGCTACCACAGCACCACCATTTAGTGTGATTTGGAATTTGATAAGTTCATTTGTGGGTCTCTGGGAATCTGTCTTGAGGCTATATGGCCTCTGACCAACATCGATAAGGCACCACAGTTGCCATCGGGTCTGAAAGCATGTCAGAAACTAAACCCAGAGATGAAGGGAGTGCTTTCTGGGCATTTAAACTATGTTTCAGTGATTACATTTATACCTGTTTTAACTTGCATGTATTTTATAACTCACTGATCTGACCCATTATTTAGTACTACATTACATTCTATACTTACAAACAAGCCCGCTGACACATCCAATACATGGAAAGTTTCATACTTGTAAAAAAAAAAAAATCACAGGCTGGAAAACCTAAACTCCTTTAAAGATTTCAGGAATTATCATTATGTTCTCTTTATTAGAAATTGCTTAGTGGTGACAATTAGGTTCATAGGTTGTTACTAGGCGAATGATCACTAGGGAGGGCCCTTGCAAGCCTAGCTGTGCAGCATAAATAATTTGGGTCCCGAAGGATCGTGGACATTGGTGGTGTGGCATGTTAGTAGTAAGGTCACTAAGATTTTGTAGGGGGGTATAAGCCAGTGTCTGATGTGGTTCTGTTTGAAAGTCTATGCTGGTGCTAGGACAGCTAGCATCATACACGGGAGCCTATTATTCAAATAAATATGAAAATATGCAATACATTTCAAGATTATGGAATAAGCAACATTTATAGTAGGGGTGGAAGGATATTACAAATGAAGAAGGGTATTCCCAGACCATGCCAACTCCTGTTGCTAAAATGCCAGCGACTATTGTTCAGTATTATAGTTGTGTACTTCCTAGCAAAGAAAAAGAGTGGTCCTTGCACTAAGAAAATGAGTTAATTCTACAAATCCCTAACAGTGCTACAACAGTGTTTTCATGTGGTTTGTTTTTGTTTGTTTTTTGAGTAGTAGGGTTAGGTGTTATGAAAGCCTTTTTCTGTGCGAATGATTTGTTGGTGCTCTTCTTTTTTTTTGTTAACACTGGTTGGTTGCAGGTTATTGGTAATCTTTCCAAAAAAAGTCCTTAAACCATTTTTGTAAGGAAAGACCTGGCTCTGACCTTTTATTTTTCTCATTATTTATAGACCTGAATGTGGATAACTATGCTGTGTCATATTTATTTCATTGTTATTTAAAATATATAAACACATAGTTGAATTCGTAAATGAATATAGCATGGATATTTGACAGACATCACAGAAGAGGGCTTGCCTCAGACTCAGTGTGGCCCCCCAGGAATTTTATGGCAGCTTGGTTTGGTTGCTTTATTGAGTCTGTGGTATGACTCCTTCTATGATGTTGGAAAAGTGTCCATGCTATACTTATTAGCATGTGTCCATATTTTTCAGTTTACTAGAATAAGATGATCATAGGAAGTACAAGATCATTGAGTTACAAGACCATTTATGCCTTACCAATACCCGCTCTCATACTGTATCTCCCTTCTAAAGATAGGCAAACAGGTCAGTCCTGGAGTAAATTTATGGATGCTAATCCAATCATCCTTAAAGATACTATGTTGTCACTTTAACTTGCTTGGGAATTTGTTCCAGAAGGGGACTTGGCATTGGCATGTTTTATTTATGTGCTAGTGAAAGTGAAGTCCCTAGTTTTGCTGTTAAAGCACAGGTATAGAAGATCAAGGAGGATGGTGTGAAAAGCAGGACATGGATTGCCACCCCAGAGCCTATAAGAAACTGAGTAAGGGGAACCTTACCCCAGCAGACATCTTGATTGCTATCCTCTAAACCTTTTCTAGTTGCTTAATATTTCTAGAAAGATACATCCCAAAGGGGCATTGTGCTCAATAATTGGTGTAATTGGCCTGCATAAATAGAGATAATGTCTTTTGGCCTTGATGACATGCCTTTAGATATTAGCTGTGCTAAATAGAAGGATTTACTGATTGCTGTTGTTGCATAGTGGTTGACGAAGAGGGAATTAACCCATGTTGCAAGATCCATGCCTACATTACCATTTTGGAATGGCAGTATTGCCTATAATGTAGGTTGAAAGGGTGAGTTGCTTACCAAATGTAACAACGCACATCTCCACCTTTAATTTAAGCATGTTTTCCTTACACCACTTGTTTATGAAGGTTAGTTCCTGCTGTAATGAATGGGTATCAGGTGGAGATTGTAAAGTAGCTCCCAATTTACAGTTATCAGCAGACATATCTAATCAAAATCATTCCTGGTGTAGAGATCAGATAAACTGATGCCAGTACTGAACCTTGGGCTCACCACTAGCTACCTCCATACTACGGGAGGAAGTGACTTTTGCTTTAACTGTGTGGGTTCTGTCTTTTGGCCAGTTGCCTATTCACCTCACCATGTATGGATCTATATTAAAGGCGCTTGGCTTGTTTACAATGCACCACATACAGGTGTATGAACAGAATGACCACAGTCTACAGCCTGTGTGACCATACAAAGTAGTTAAACTGAGTATGGATGATCTCTGTTTGCCAAAGCCAAACTGATGTGGTTCAAGCTTGATAAGGTTTTTAATATCATAGGTTATAAGGTAACATATGACACATTCCATGGCTGTACAAATCAGACTAGTGAGACTAACGAGTCCATAGTTGCCCCTGATAGTTATTTATTCCATACACTTGTAATGTCATTGCCTTATGTGAGTTGCAGAAGTTGCAGAAATGTAATAATAATGTATTACTTTCTGAAGTTTAAATGATAACCGAGTTAGGAAGAAATCATGCTTCAGTGAATACTCAAATGTGTGGAGTATATTATCCTAGTAAACAAATTCATTAAATAAAATACCAAGCAAAACCACAGCTAGTAACAGGCAGAAAGGCAAACAACTCAGCAGTTGTAAAATCTTTCACAGTGTTCACCACCACTTCTTCATCGTCTGATGACGTAGTGGTGAACACTGCGAGTCTGATGAAGTGGTGGTGAACATTACAAAATTGCTAACTTTTAATAAAACCTGTGGATTTTACAACTGCTGAGCCTTGCCTTTCTGGCTATTACTAGCTGTGGTTTTACTTGGAATTTTGTTTGGGTCTGCTGCTGGAATACACTCACTGCTTTTGGGTTTTCTTGCTAAATTCATTAAATAAATAGACTTGAAAATAGTTGTGGCATGACATTGCAGAAGAAAATGGATAAGAAAGGCTTAGTCATAAAATGTTACTGTATTTTCTGGGGTTACTTGTACAAAGGAAATATAGAATGCAAGCCTTTGAAATGCACTAAAAGATTATTTTACCACTGCTGGCTTACCTCTCAACTGTCCAGATTTTTGCAAAAAATCCAGATTTTTGCCTTATATTTTTGGGCTGCTCCTCATAAAATTTGTAGTTTTCTGGCAAATCACTGATGATTAAGAAATAGAACCCAAAATAAATGAATAAACTTCAAAAAATGGCAACACACGGCTCTTGCAACAAACCCGAAATTTTATTAAGTGCTTTTCGTCTGAGGTAGTACTCAAACTTTTTCAGATACAAATCAGAGCTGGAATCTCATTTTAAATACCACTATCTTGATCACATGATCTACCTCATTTTCAAATTCAATACAATTAAATATCCATCAATGAAAATGAATAAAAATGCTTAAGGACATTAAACCAACACTGAAAAGTACATTGAAAAACATAAAAAACATAAAAAAACATTTATGCCTCCTAAAGTTCCCCTGAAAGACAACCACACATTAAAACGTCATCTTTCAAGACTTTTCAATTTTAGCAAGCATGTGATAGAATACATATTGTTCAAACCCGGTAAGGCATGGGCATTAAGACGTAATTGTCAATACAATTCAAGTTCATCAAGCTTTAAACTATGTGGTCCTCCTCTCAGGTTAAGTTCTACTTGGTCTATCACTCTGAATTTAAAATAATGTGTAGTATTGTCTAAAACATGTTTAGGTAAGGCTTTATCTACCTTTTTCTTTCCAATACTGTACAAGTGTTCATACACTCACTCTCTTAACTTCCGTTCAGTTTTCCCAATGTAGAACCCAGTACAGCATTGGCAGTTAGCTAAGTAAACAACCATTTTTGAATTACAATTATATTTCATTGTTACATTATATTTTACTTCATTCACAAAAAAGGTCCTGCCTATATCCATATGCCTACAATATCCATGGACTTCACACTTGAACATTGCAGGGTTTTTAACCCAAGGATTTGATTTGGTTTCATACATGTTTTTTATGTTCCAACTCCATCTAAAAACAATTTATGGTCGTTCCTCTACTCTATTCCTGATGGAATAATCATCCATTAGGATTTTTTTACCAAAATCAGTTTTAGACAGTTGGCATCCAGTGAATAAGGGGTAATAAAACTAATACTATAGTTAGTCGTTGTAGCATTACCAACACTCCTATTCTCTACTTGTAATACAGGGGTGTTAACAGAGGTTATGTTCGATTCATTACTAGTCGCCAAAATAGGTTTATACTGGCCTGAACATCTTTTAAAAATTACTTCCTCAGAAAGACCATCCAATAAGTCCTTGGGGTATCCCCGTTTACTAAACATGGTCTTCTTAAAATTTATTTCATCAATAAACTCAGTTTTAAGCTCACCATCCTGGCTGCTCTGATGAACTGCCCTTTAACAACTGAGCCTTTTTGATGAAAATGGTGTGAGCAAGTAAAATGAAGGAAGCTGTTGGAATATGTATTTTTCCTATGTATCCTAGTTACATATTTACCAAGAACCAAGTCCTTCCTTAATTCTACATCTAAATAGGAAATTACATCAATTTTAAAGGTATGTGTGAACATTAAGAAAGATGTTGTACCATTCAAATATGTCATTAAATCCCTTGCAATGGTTTCATTACCATTTAATATAATAAACACGTCATCCAAGTAACGAGTATAAAAGCAAATTTTGTCAGTATATATATATATATATATATGGGTCTACTTCTAATGACCGAAACGCCGATTCGCCGACAGTGAAATCACCAACACAGTACACTACAACACATATCCACTAGCCTCCCTACCCTACTAACCTGGGGTCCGACACTACTTACACTTACCCTGCACCCTAACCCCTACTACTAACACACACCCGCCCCCAACTCCGACACTACACCGCACTCTCCCTACCTGCACCTAACCTAACTCACTTACACACCCCGAACCCCAAGCTCCGACACTACCGCACACTCACCTATCACACACCCTAACCCTACATCCTCTGTATGCACCACACTTACCCTGTCCCCCCTACTCCTAAATGCGTTGTCGATCGTCGCTTATGTCGGTGATTTCACTGTCTTGGGGTCATTAGAAAGAGACCCATGAGACCATATATATATATATATATATATATATATATATATATATATTGTTGTTAAATATATATTCGTGCTCTCACTGTGCCATTACAAGGTTAGCAAAACTACCCCCACAAGGTGACAAGGTGAGCCCATGACAATCCCGTTCTTCTGTAAAAAATATTCGCCCTCATAAAAAAATGAAATTATTAGTTAATATTTTTATTTTTATTTATTTATCATTTGTTAACTGGGAAAGTCCAACTTGGAAAGAAGCCAATTTTCAGCAGAGGCCCGGGGAGAAAGGCTCCAGATGCATGTCTTTGTAACGTGGGAGGAAACCGGAGCACCTGGAGGAAACCCACACGAACACAGGGAGGACATGCAGACTCCACACAGAAGGCACCCCAGATGAGAATCAAACCGGAGAACCTCTTGCTGTGAGGTGACAACACTATCGCTGCACCACTGCGCCATCCTAATATAATTTCTAATAGTTCAGTAACCAGTTCTGTATCAAAATTAGTGGCTCCCTTCCTTCTCAAAAGTGATGAAACACATTCAATGCCTTTATCAAGAGGGATAGACGTATATAAATCTTTAACGTCTATTGTTAAAAAGTTGCAATGCTGTCTAAATTCTAATATATTAATATTCTGAAGAAAGCTCCAAGAATCTTTCGAAATATGTTTCTCAGTCTTTAAATACTTTTTAAGTATATCATCTACAACTTTTGCAATAGCATAAGTGATTAAATTATGACCATCGACTATAGGTCTTAGAGGAGGATTATATACGTCCTTATGTACGTTTAGTATCCCAAAAATTGTAGGGACCAAAGGTGCAGGTATACATAAATAATTGAATAGATCAATGTCTATCCTTGCTTCAATAAATAAATCATTCAAATAAAATTTTATACGCTGGTATGCCCTGTTGACTTCACTAAGGAACACTAACTCACAATTTGGCAGCACCAAAATAGCTTTCATTTTGTTATAATAATCCCCAGGGTCCATAAAAACAAGACCCCCTCCCTTGTCTGGTTTCATAACGCAAACAGATATTTTCTTTAAATTATCTAACAGTTCTTGTTGTGTTACACTCAAGTTATTTCTAACATTATGATGACAGCTCGCTTTCAAAGCTGCTCTAATATCCATTTTGCAAACTTTTTCAAACAATAAGAGTAGGGGATGTAAAGGGGGATTATATGTACTAGCAATCCTATATGTGTTCTCCAGTGTTGGTAAATCACCCATCAATACATACAAATTAAGCTTTTGTACATACAATTTCAAATTCACAATAGTCTTAGCTATATCAGCCTTATGTGAAGGCACAAAGGTGAGGCCTTTAGAAAGGATATCCACTAAAGGCATATCAGCTACAAATGAAGAATAATTAAATATGTTAAAATCAGCGTCAGTGTTCTGAACAATAGTACATGGGGTAATATCGTTGATGTCCGACAAACCAGTAGGGCTGCCATTGTTACTTACTTGCACTAGTCCCACAAAATCTGGGGTTAAATAGTTATTACTAATTACCTCCATTTTTTCTGTTTCCGATGGCGTCCTCTATTCTGTTGATTTGAGTTGGAAAAGTTGGTTTTGTTGGGAGGTCTGCCTGCTTGAAAATTTGATGTATTAGTGCTACTAGCACCATTATTTTGTTGTTGATTCCAAAGCCTTTCGTTCCATCTCAGTTAATTTTCATTATTGGAAAGCGTGTCATCGATGAATTCACCATCGGATATAGTGGGAGGGTCATTTCCATGATCGTTTTGCCTACTGGTTTGATAGTTCAACCTGTTGTTGTGGCGATTGGCTGTCAAATTTTGAGACAGGTCGTGGAGGATAGGCGGAACCTCTTTGATAGTCCATCCTGTCGCATTCTAATTTACGAAACTTTGTACTTTTTAACTTATGAATAAGCTGATCAATACTACTAAAAATCCTACCATAATCAAACTGATATCTAATAAAATCCTGATCAACTTTAATTTTCGTATCCAACTCTGCTAATACAACAGCCAGTTCATCGACCATTTTTTGATAATAAGTAACCATAACTTTGAGCATTTCAAGCCCTTGCTTGTTGAAAAGGTCAATTAAAGCTGCATGAAAAGGGGAATTTTTAATAAGTCCCATGGGATATTTCCATAGTCTAAGCCCTTTAGGGACTATACTCTGATGAATGCATTCATTAAAATAGGCAATGTCTAACTGAAGTTATTTTACCTTCAGTAACTTAGTATCAAACATTTTTAAATTTTAAACTAATGAAGATTGTGTCACCAATCACTGAAGATTGATCCCTAAATTCTGACAAACATTTGAGTTTGAGACTTCATACCCTTCAGACAATTCACGCTAACACAAAGCCTATTGTTTAAGGAACGTTCTAAGATTATAAGAGCAATATTAAAAATCTGTCCCAATTTCTGGGCCTTTGTCCTCCCATCATGTTAGGCTTTTCCAGATTTCTTATGCTAAGAGGATAAACGGTATTTGCCAGCTATCATTTTTCATACTTAGGCTTCTACTTTTTCAAAAGGAGTTTATATCTCAGTAGAACATCAGCTGTGTGGACATTGCTTTCATCTTGTGAATGCTGCTGTTTTATGGATTTAATACTTTTCTTAGTATTGCGTTGGACCATGTCTTGTTGTACTCTGCAGACCAAATTTGTTTTCAGTTTAGATCATATTTGCAATCAGTAATTATTGCTTATGAACTTATTTTTTGGTGTCCCGACTGATGCCTAAAACCACTGAGTATGTTGAAGTATATAGCTGGAAAACACGAATGAATGAAGTAGGAAAGAAACTCTGATACTTGATATGCAGACGACTGTTAATGCTCTTGTTAATGCATCCATTGTAGCTGGCATACATGAAGTGAAGCAGCATCGTTTCTTCAAGAATCTGGACTGGAATGGAATGCTTCAACAAGAGGCAGAGTTTGTCCCACAGTGGGAATCAGATGAGGACACAAGCTACTCTGAGGGTAAGTGTAGAATTGCAATTAAGATAACTTAGAAGAGTGCCATACTGACAGATGCAAAGGGATTTTTGTTATACACTAGCCACTGTCTCACCAATTCCCATTAAACGTATGTCATGCACACAACACCAGACTAGAGTCCTCAGTCTCCACTGAGGACTTGCCCTGAACTGAAAAACCCTATCCTGTCCCATGGGATAGGAAGGTTTTTTTAAAAATACTGCTCAGAAGCTACCCCCTGAGATACCTTTGTATCATGGGGTTGACTAAGAAATATTTTTTAAATTGAACACTTCCTCCCCTCTACCTGCTGACCTTCAAGCCTGCCCTACTGGCTACCCATTCATTCTTCAGTTGTGTGTCCCCAGATCTAGTGGGGCAAGAGCTGTCTGGGGGCCACCATACAGGCAGATATCAAGGTTTCTTTTGCCCTCACTGGCATCCCAGCTATGATGGAGTTTTTGCTGTAAATAGCCTGAACACACCCTGGTGGTAATGTGACCGCTTGTGTCATTGCAAGGGCCTGTGCCGACATGGACTGTTATCACAGATTTGGGCAGTTATGAGCACATCCTTCATCCTTCCTGGACTGGCTCCTGTATCCTGACATGCCTCCATCCTCCAGCAGAGGCTGTGTCAGCACAGCAGCGGCATGAACCAGACATACTCAGTATCCCTTTCTCCAGGATGGATCTCCCATCCTCCCTTCCTGCTACATCAAACAACCAAGCCACTAACTGAATTTGTGTCACCTGGACCATTGTCTGGGCTTTATCCTTCTAGTCCACTGACATTTTTTTAGTATATAAACAAAAATATCTGGAATATTTTTCATGCAAAAATATATGCTGCAATATCTTGCTGTTTCACTGTATAGTTCTAAGGACATGTATGCTGTGTGTTTTGTTTATTTTCAGAGGAAGACTAACCTGTGTGGTCTCTAGAAGTGCTGTAATGCTAGCTGCAACTCAAAAAGTGTGAACTGTTTTCATAACCTTTTTTGCAACATAAAAGGATGCAATCCCCTTTTATAACCTTTGAACTAACATTCTAACAGGAATTCGCATTATATGAGGGAAGCCATTCTGTTCTAATTTAGTACAATCTAACTGCAGACTCATCATCTTTTTTCGGCATTAGGGGTCGCCACAGCGGATCATCTGTTTCCATTTCTTCCTGTCCTCTTACAGTCTAACTGCAGACTAACCCCTTTTTTTCCTAGTGTAGAGACCCAGTTTGCTTACAGCGTGCCATGTTTTTACAAATTCTTAATCTGTTTTTTGTCATGATGGAAGCAGCTTCACAAATTGTGATAGATCTCTTGTTGTTGACATCTGTCATACCTATGTGACCCCATTACTTAATATTTACTTTTCTTTCTAACAACACTGACACTCTTTGAATGTCTGGAATAATCGGTGGTTTGCTTATATGTTGCATGTTATTTTAATTCACATTTTTTGATATTATAGTGTAATCTTGTTGTTGTTGTTGTGTCTTTCGGCTTTTCCCGGTTAGGGGTCGCCACAGTGGAACTCCGGTCCACTAATGATTGGTAGTTGATTTTTACGTGCCGAGTTACCAGCCCTGATGCACAACCTTTAACGAAGGTATGCCCATTCATGCATGTCTCCACGCAGAAGACGCTCTAGCTGAGAATCGAACTGGACAGTGTCTTACTGTGAGGCGACAACGCTACCGCAGCACCACCAGATTTCAAACTTGTAGCATTCATTAGATGTCATGATGCAAAGTCATGTTACTGTGCATTGTTGCCATGGCTTCCCTGTACTGAGCTTAAAACCATATTGAACAGCTACAAGTAACTAGTTAACAGAAGAAATCATGTGCATGAAAAGGGGATCTGTTTGTGTAGTGAATATGTGTAAGAATGAATCAAGCATAAAGATGTACATTTTTATTTATTTAAGTGAGTTCATGGACCATTTTCTGCCATGAACCAGGCCAATAGCACATAATAAATACAACAAAGAAAGTAATAGAACACACTACTTGGAAATAGTAGTGAATACTGTTGAAGTTATTTATGTAGAATATTATGTAATAATATTACATATCTCATCAGCATTTGACGGCATTTCACAGGTAATATTTATAAAATTTCAAAACAGGATTTTAGCAAATACAGTCATAATTAATATTCCTGTTTTTCCAATTTTTTTTTTTTTGCATAACATCAGGAGTGTCGTTAGCCATTGTCTTTGAAACAATGACAATCATTGTGAGATCCAAAGTATTGAATAAGTTTTTATTCTGATGCAGTGATAATTTAGTTCCTTCCTTATGACTTGAGGAAGAAGATTTCATGTAGCATGGGAGATTTTAGAGAAGCCCTTTTCAACACACAGACAGACTGAAGGAAGGCCTTACTACTGTTAGGGTACTCTTTCATGTAGCTATATTGGGTAATTGTAAGTTTTCGTTGTTAGCCTGCTGGCTAGTTGATGGTGGTGATAGTTTAGGCTCAAAAGCTAGAAGGTTGAGAAAGTTAGAAGCTAGTTTTCCTTCTCCTGTAAAAGTCATTGCTGTTCCTTATGGTACGACACAATGGTGCAGCAGATAGTGTTGTTGTCTCTCAACAAGAGATTCCCAAGTTCGATTGTCAGCTGAGGTGCCTTCTGTGTGGAACCTGCATGTCCTCCATGTGTTCTCATGGGTTTTCTCTAGGAGTTTCAGTTTCCTTCCACATTCCAAAGACATGCAGTAGGTAAACTGGATACTCTAACTTGGCCATAGGTGTGAGTGTGTGGTGTGGAAGAACTACTGTGGCAGGGCTAGCCATTTGATGGTGTAAACCTTGGCTCTAGATGATTGTCACTGTTGAAGTGACACCCTGACCCCATGTGCAAAAATGAAAAAAAAGGTATTATGGATGGATGGTTCCTTGTGGTCTGATTAATGAATCAGCAAGTTTTGTTGACTGTATTCTAAAGCAAGTATGTATTAAGTAATGAGTTAAGGACAATCATGGGGAGGACATATTCTCAATTTTGGATTAGCAATTTGATTACAAGGGCTTTCCTGAAATTAAATGTTAGGAGCCTGGTAGGCTTGTAATATAATCTGAGTTGTATGAGTACACTGTCAGTGTAGAGCTCAGTGTGTGTTATTTACAGGGTAGAGTTGAGTCAGGCTGTATCCTCCATATGCTTTTGGTGTTGGACTTGAGTAACAGTAACTTTTTCTAGGTAAGTCATCAGAACTGCTACAGCTTCCTCTATCCTGTAAGGTGCTCCAGTGGTCATAATATTTTCTTGTTGAAGTTGATTGATTATAAGCTTGTTATACCAAAGCAAATTCCAGAGATAACTGCAGTGATTTTGTAGTACTTTTTGGACTACTTTGATGGATTTATCTGCACTTTGTAGGAGAATATTATCTGTGTACAAAGTAATTTGTGCTTTTGAGAGGTGAGGGATGAGGCTATAAAGGATTAATTAGAACAGCCTTTGGCCTAAAATAAAAAGATGTAAAACAACTGGTTTGCAGCAACCTGCATCTGTAGAGGTGGAGCTTGATGTTACCTGGGATTGTGAGTTCTATGACATAGATGTGAAACCATTTGGATTGACCATCTCCAAAACCCATCTGCCATCTTCAAACAGAAAAAAATGCAGTTTATTGAGGGTCATCTGAGATTTCAAAGCTTTTTTTCAAATCTGTGGAAAGCATTCTTATTAATAAACTCTTTTTCACGTTTGAAAAGAGTACGCCCATGACAGAGTAAACAGCCATTAAAGCTATGCTTGGCATATGACATTAGAACATAACTTCCCTACATGATGAGTATCTCTTACTGACCTAGTTCTCAAAAGTCTTGTTTGTAGCACAAAGGTTGGCAAAGGCCCAGTAGTCATATCTTTCTCAAAAAATTTTTTTTATTTTTTTTTTATTTTTTATTTTTCAAATATATTTGAATGAATTCTATAGTATTTATACATAACATATTAAATAACTGTGTACACTGTTTACATTAGCCTGACACTATAACAGATCTTAATGTATAAATTTACTTTATAAGTATGTCCAATTCATTACCAGAGTGTTTGATCACTTATTGTATAGTGTCAATCAGCGCTAACACTTTTCCCCAAGGGTTGTTGACAAATGGCTTTAGATAAATTCTTAGTTCTTTAATTTTAATTTCCAATAATGCTGTGGTCTTCAGCAGGCTGTAGAAGTCTTCCAAAGCTGGTATTGTGTTTGTATTCCATCTTCTTGTTATGCACTTCATTGAAATTGCAAGTATAGTCCATACTACTTACATATTTGACCTATTCAAATGATGACCTTTATTCGCATTTAATAATACAAGAGCTTTAGTTAAATAAAATGATTCATTAAATAAAGCTTGTAGAAAGTTATTAATACCATTCCAAAAATGGCTTAATTTTAACACAATCAAAGAAAATGTGGTTCCAATCTGCATTGTGTACTTGCTCACATCTCCAACATATTCCTTTTATGGAAGAACTAATTTTACTGATTCTATCTGGGGTTAAGAATGCTCCGTGCAATCATTTCCAATTAAAACCTTTCCAGTATTGTGTAAAGGATGTATATTTTGTTGATAATAAGATATTTGTTTTAATATCTTCAGTTAACTGTATTGAGTGTCCTTTTGTTATATATTTCCAATATGAGGTTTTAGGTGTTGTTTTATAGTTTATCAATATTTTGTAAAATTTTGAAATACTGTTCCCATGTCAAAGTCATTATACATGATTTCATATATGTATTTCATAAATTTAGGTATTTCTTTAAATTATTCTTCTTAAATCTTGTGAATATGACAGAATACTCTATGAAGTTAGCCAGTCCTGTTGTGGAATTTTGTATGTTGTTTTTATTACTTGCATACTTGTTCTTTGATGCATTGGAGCCAACAAACAAATCCTTTCAGTTCCCAGGAATTAATAATTTCTCTATATATTTTATGTGGAAAGTTCTTTGTGACTATAAATGGTGTTAAAAGATCAAACCAAATTTTTAAATCTATATTTGCATTAATAATTTTCCTAAATGAGTAAATGTAATAATTAATCATACGAGTTTTAGTGGGTTTAGTTATGTTATATTGCATACTAATACATATGTGCCATGGCAAATTGTTTTTATCTGTTATTTTAATGTTTTGTAAATCAAATTCATTTATTGATATTACAGTTAGTAATTCTTTCCAATTTGCAGAGTAATTTGGACTTATCCAATCTGAGATTGTTTTAGATATTGATGCTTTTATATATGTTTTTATATCAGGAATGTTTAATCCTCCCTGTTTCCATGGTCTGATATGATGTATTAAAGCTATTCTGTTTCTTTTGGGAAACCATAAAAATGTTATTAGGCATGAATTTATTTCTTTAAGTATATTCCTTTCTGGTAATAGTTTTATTGCCAAGGCTATATATAGGATCTTGGGCAGTAAAACTATTTTTATTAACTGTAGTCTATCTTCAAATGTTAATATTGTTTTGTTCCATTTTTCCACAGAGATTTTAATTGCATTGATGATATTGTTGTTTTTTTAGACTAATTCGTTATTATCCTTACATAACTCAATTCCTAGATATTTTAAGGTAGATTCTTGTTTCTATAATGTGATTCCCCCTTAGTCTGCAGTTCTTTTTTTTTTTTTAAATAACAATTTTGATTTTGATTTATTGAAATGGAGTCCTGAAGTCATGTGAAATTTGTCAATTAATATATCTAATTCTTCTAATGTCTCTTTTGTATTAATACTAGTAATATGTCATCAGCAAATAGCATTACTTTAGAATGGTATTGTTCATAAACATCTATTCCTTTGATTTTTATATTGTTATGAATTGAATCTGCCAATATTTCAATAGCCAGAACAAATACAATCGGTGACATGGGACATCCTTGTTTATTGCCTTTTGTTATATGGATAGATTCAGAGGTAAAAGGACCTATGTTGACATATGCTAAATTATTTGTATAAGTATTCTTTAGGGGATGAACAAAAGATGCAGGAAATTCAAATAGCATTAGGATTTTGAATAAATAGTCCCAATTTAGACAATCAAAGGCTTTCTCTATTTCTAAGCCAATTATGAGTGTTTCTTTATTTTCTTTATTAACATAATCTATAAGAGAAATTATCCTTTTGATATTGTCATGTGTGTGTGTGTCTATGATATATAAATCCAGTTTGATCATTATTTATTGTTTTGGATAGTGGTATTTTCATTCTGTTAGTTAATATTGTCATAAATATTATAGTCATTATTTAATAATGATGGAGGTCTATATGAGGTACAGAGGTTTGGGGATTTGTTTTCTTTTAAGATTGGTGTGATTAAGGAATATCTCCAAGAGGGTGGTATTAAAGCTTGTGACTGAATTTCTAATAGAGTTTTATGGAAGAGGGATAGCATCTTTGAAGGAAAAAGTTTATACATTTCCATAATTATGCCATCTATACCTGGAGCTTTATTATTTTTATCCTCTTTTATTGTATCTGTAACTTCTTTGTAGGATATGGGTGCTTGCTAGGGAAGCCACCTTTCGTTGTGGCTTAAACCGGAGTAAGGCCACATCCTTCACATCACCAGTATCCACGCCCACCCCACCCTTTCTCCTGCCCACACTCCGTCCATTCCGCGGTGTCACTGTCACATCATTGTGTGAGGAACGCCCTCTTTTTCTGTCCCTAAAGTCTTCTTTTGGCTGATTTACAAACTCCAATAGTCTGTTTCCTTTTTTGAAACAGAATACCAGAGTTTGTACAGTGTTTTCCGGACTACTGGAGAATCAATTTGATTTCCAGATAGTCCAGAAAAAACTGGAGGGGTGGCAACCTTAGTGTTTGCAGATCTAGTTTTAATTTTTCTGATATTATTTTTATATTAGAACATTTTTCATCTAGATTTAATTGATCGATATGTATATTTTCTTTTTGGAAATGTTCCATACAGTGGTTTCAATAGGCATCAAGAATGTCATCTATATCTGAGACATTTTTCCCTTTCTTTTCATGGAAGATACTTTTAATGTTATTAGCTTTTGATTGTATTTTGATTCTTGTGGATAAATTTTGTAGATATTTGGGAAGTAGTCATATCTTGCTGTACCGCAAGAGATCTTTGTTAGGTGAATGATGGAAAGATGTTTGAAGAGAAGGGCTTCATAGTCTTCTCTCCAGAGTACCAGCTGGTGGTACAGGAGGCAGATGCACACCTTGAGACAAGGAGAATTCCAATTTGACTGCAGCACTGCCACCTAGAGGACCACTGCTAATAATACAACTGGTTAGAGATGTAGGTTGCTGTAGCCAGCTGGTTTCTTGACATGTTCACTTAGATTTGAAAATGGTAACCACACAGAAAGACAAGAACAATTGCTCAAAGGTCTTCCTTCAGCTACCTAAGTAACACCACGTAATACTAGAACTGTTCTGACCTATGGTTTGAGTGTGGTTTTCCTGTCTCTAACCATTAGTTTTAAACTATGTTGGGCTTAGGAGGTACAAATTAAGTACTTGTTGACAGCACCATTATTTACAAGTGTTAAAAATAAAGTTGAAAGGGTGAAAATATGTTTTGCTTCACTTTTCCAGCTCATTCAGACTTCTTCAAGAATGACTTAGATGAACATAAGACCAATGATGATGAATGCATAGAAATCAAAAATTTCTCTTCCTGTTCTTCACGGTTTCATCAGCTAGCAGACTTTAACTATGGTAATGTATTGCTGTAAAATGAATAAAAATATTAAAAAAAAAATGAAAAAAAAAATAAAACTATTTTGAAAAAAAAAACCTCCAGTATTTATCGTGTGACAAACCATGGGTTTTTAAGATACAATGTTCAGAGCTCATTATTTGGTAATGCAAAACCAATAAATTTATTGTTTGAATATTTAATCTATGACTAGTCCTAAAAGGACTGCATATTAAACATCTGATGTTGTCTTTAAGGATACAGGAGTAGTTTATTGTTGTTCTGTGCGCAGAGTAGATTTTATTAAGATTGATCAGGCTGTTTGTTAAGATCTTAGAAATGTTTTCAGCATCATAAAGGGACATTAAAATTTCATTTAGAATTCTTATGCCTCAGTCCTTAAATAAAATTAATCTAAAAATAAACAATTTGAACACAAATGAAAGTTAGACTTTAAGAGACAACTTTCTTGACTAACTAAGCAAAAGCCAGATTGCAGGTCCACCAGGCCTTTTTGTCAGGATCAGGATTGGTAAGAAGATTAAATCACTTAATTGTGTACACACATGAGTTCCTTGCTATGCTATGTCTGACAAAGAGACTTAATATCTTGAAATGCTTTCTCACCAAATTTGCTTAATTAGTTAGTGAAGGTATCATTTAAACTTTACTTTTGTTTTGATTTTGTCACTGAATAGCAAGTTACAGCCTTCGCTAATAACCTTGAAAAGTCCATTTCTAAGGTAGTAGATGCACTTAATTATCATACTTTCTGAAGCAAGCTGAGTTGTTTGATACCTTAAGGCTAAACTTTATGGGAAAATGTAATTGTAGATTGTTTTAGTGGGTGGAGGATTCACATTCAGTTCATGGATCTGAAGTAGTAGAAGAATGACTTTGTTTTCTTTTTTCTTCTACCTCTGCTTGTAAAGATCAAATGAATAATATGAGTTTTCCAGATGCATGGAATTAATTATTTTGGACCAAAAAAAAAAAGATTTACAGACAGCACCACTGACATACACATACAATTCCCAGTAAAAACACACATTATCGTAAAGGCATACAGTTCCCAGTAAAAACACACATTATCATAAAGGCAGTTACTGCTGCAAAACTACCATAAAGCAGGATGCAAAATAGATACTGCTGTAAAATTCTCCCATAATATAGATGCTGCTGTAAAAATCCGAAAGGAAGTAACCGGAGACTTAAGAATCTCTTCTTCTTCCTGTAAAGGAAAAGCATAGGTTAACAATTTGCAAAGAGATTTGATCATTTATGCCCCATTCCTTCTTCAAGTGCCTTTAGAAGCCTAATGGTGGAAGTACCCTTCTTACGTTTTTGTAGCTGACCACAGGACACTGCGAGTTAAGTGGTTCTGAATGAGTGATTTTTTTTTTTTTTTTTTTTTTTTTACTAATTTCCAGGCAAAGCCTTTTTTTGTACAACAGATTTGTAGGGACAATTGTTTCAACCTAAGAATGGGTCATCATCCGTGTTCAGAATAGAGTATACTTTAGAAGTAACACATTGCCAAGGCTGCCATAGTAACAGTTACTCCTGTGGTACTGTGTACCGCTCTACTGATTTTTTTAACTATCAGCAGAGGGGTAAGAATATCCCTTGTTCTCCCATCAAAAAATCAAATGCCCTCATTGAGTGCCATTATTAGGTAGGCTTTCATGTGAAGTGTCATTGAAAGTGCTGACAATTAACAGATTCTTTTGCAAAACTGATTTTCCAAGCAGTCTTGTTTGTTTCATGAATAATCAATACAGTGGTATGTACTATGTTGGATGCCAAATAAGAATCATCCCACATAACATCAGGTCTACTTTGTGCGGTAACAAATTTGCCTTATTATTGAACTGTATAAGCCCATCTTTCAAATGGAGTCAGAGGAATCCTGCTGTACTGTGGTTGTTGGGTCCATAACAATAGAATTACCTTTTTTCTGTAGCTTTATTGGTTTACCAGTCCTGTTCTTTCAGCAGTACCAGTCCCATGTAACAAAGATGATCACATGCGCTTCATGGCTAACTTGAAAGGTAGCTTTCAGGTATGAAAGAATGAAATGGTAAAGTTTTACTGCCACTCAACACAAAACTATTTACATGGCAGGCAAACATACCTCAAAAAAGAGGAAGCCAGTCTGGTGGACCCCGGCCATAAATAAACTTTACAACAGAAGGAGGAAACTCCTGCAAGATAGAACAAAATCCCAAAATAAGAAGCCATCTCTGATTAACGTCAGTAAAAAACTGCGCTCCCTCATTAAATCATCCAAGGCCAACTTCGAAAGAAAAATAGCCAATGACTCTAAGGATAACCACAAGGCCTTCTTTAACTATGTCAAGAGTCTAGGGGCAAACTCTCAGATATGCTCCGAGCTAGTGCATAATGGCCATAAATACACTGAACCAACCGACATTGCCAACATCCTGGCTGACAAGTTCAGTGCAAACTTCACCCTCCCCTCTCCACCAAAGGGGCTAGCACCCATCCTAGAAGAATGTGGCGCTCCAGATATCTCAGACACACAAGTAAAGACAGCCCTTGCAAAGGCCAAAAACACAGCATCAATGGGACCAGATGCTATCCGAGGTTGTGTCTTACACGAACTTCAAAATGAACTAACTCCCCATCTCAAATCACTATTCAAACTCAGCCTCTCTACAGGCTATGTACCCAAAGTATGGCGTAAAGCAACAGTCGTACCACTCCACAAAGGTGGTGCCACAACTGACCCTGGGAACTATCGCCAATAAGCTTGGCTAGCTTGGTCTGCAAAGCCATGGAACACATTATCATGGAGCTCATTAAGAGGGACATTGGGAACCTCCAGACACTGGACTCCACCCAGTTCAGCTTTGTTAAAGGTAGATCTTGCCTCCTGAACTTGGTTGACTTCTTCGAAACAGTCGCCAAGGCCATAGATGAAGGGAAGGTGGTCCACACAGCATATCTGGACCTCGCTAAGGCGTTCAACACCATCCCACACTCGGGAATCATAGACAAACTCACCAGCTTAAATATCAACCCCCATGTCACGAGATGGGTTGCCAGTTGGCTCTCAGATAGAACCCACACGGTAAGAGTGGCAGGCACTATGTCTGACTCTAAACCAGTCACAAGTGGAGTCCCACAGGGCTCAGTCCTGGGACCCCTCCTGTTCGGTATATATTTCTCCGAAGTACAGGCAAAGGCGGAGGGACTGTAGCTAACCAAGTTCACAGATGACTGTAAATTGGGTGCAATAATTGACTCTCCAGCTGACACAGACATCCTGCAAAAGGGTCTCACAGAGACAAACACCTGGTGTCAAAGTCACGGCCTCAAGCTAAATGCCACAAAATGCATAGTAATCCCATTTGGGAAAAACAAAGTACCTACAAACTACCACATAGATGGGAATCCACTAAGTACAGAAGAAGTAATTAGGGACCTGGGTACCCAAGTAGATAGCATGCTCTCCTTTGATAACCACATAGCCAAAACAGTCAGGAAATCCTTCTATGTGGCACACCTGATTACAAAGGGTTTCTCATCCAGATCCAAGGAGGTGATTGTGCCCCTTTACTCCTCACTCTTTAGGCCCATAATAGAATACAATGACCCATTTGGGATGAACCGCACTAGACACCTGCAACAACTAGAAAGACCACAGAAGTACCTCGCTAAGAGGATTAAGGGCCTTAAACAATTACCCTATGAAGCACGACTAAAAAAGCTCCAGCTCTTCTCAGTTGCTTACCGTATGCTCAGAGGTGACCTGTGCCTGACCTAAAGGGCCATGTCAAACCCTGAACTAATGGACATGCTTCACCTCAAAAAAACGAGATCCCTCAGAACCACTCGTTCTAGCGACTTGAACCTATGTACAACAATAAACAGGACATGCTGGAGGGATAGATTCCTGTCCCAGCGACTCCCCTCACTCTGGAATAGAATCCCAATCTATATTCGACAGAGCTCCTCTCTGACCCTCTTCAAGAGAAATCTTGATGAGTGGATGGGTAATCGTAAGTTCTACCCTGGGATCACTTCAGGAGCCCTGTTGACAGAGGCCCAGGTTACTAATCTAATGGGGAGGCGAAAGCCATCACTCTGTGGCTAGGCTTATAAATGCACATGGGCAGATAGCCTAGTACTTACCTATGAACCTATGAACCTATAACAGGGTCAACTGACTTAAATAAAAAATGATGGCTTTCACTTTGCTGTACCAGTAAAGTAATGCATTTCCAAGACCATTAACACACTTCTTGGGTGTCTACTGTCATCCCACATATCTTGTGTCAGGAGGAAGACAGACATAAATATCACAAGGGGATGCCATACCATTCTGAAAAGCAGGCTTAATGCTCATGGAAAGAACTTTTCTCTGCTTTTGAAAGATTGTGGCTAAAAAGGAGACAAAGAGGTTCTGCTACATATATATATATATATATATATATATATATATATATATTTATTTATTTATTTATATATGGACTCACTTTATATCCTCGAAATACTGAAATATCAAAATTCAGTATTTTGAGGCTATAAAGTCGAAACCTTACAACAATGAAAACTCAGAACCACGAAATTCAAAATTTTGCACACTGGAGATTTTAAATTTTGTGCTTCTACTACACACACACACACACACACACACACACACACACATCTTTATCCCCAAACACAAACACAAGCTCTCTACTACAAAAAAGCAGGGGGGCAAGTCCCTCTACACCCCCCATGTAGGAGGCTGCGCCCCCACACTCCCCTACTTAAATATTCTAACTCAGAGGTCGCACTACATACAAACACATACAAAACACCACCACACAAGCTACATTCTCCTCACACACACAAACACACACACACATCACAACAACAAAACACACTAACACACACACACCCCCTACCCAAAACCCTTAACACATACACACTTACTTGAATCCATAACCACAGCGAAACCTCAGAAGCACGAAATTCAAAACCTCCAGTATTCGAGGTTTTGAATTTCGCGCTTCTGGTGTTTCGCTCTTTTCAGGATTTTACTTTATGGACTCGAAATACTGAATTTCGATATTTCAGTATTTCGGGCTTCTAAAGTGAATCCATACATATATATATATATATATATATATATATATATATATATATATATATTGGTGATTACTTTGGACTTTTTATTGGATATAACTTTCTTTAAACCCTTTCATCCAAGATATGCTTTGGGTGTTATCCCTTTTTTGAATTTCTTTGAGGGTACACACCCACCTACTGAAGATGCATTTTTGGGCAACATTATCAACTTTTTCAAAAGCATTATTATTTTTCTAGTCCCCTTATTTTATACTGTCTTCACGATTCAGGCAATATGTCCTCACACAGAAGTACCTGATGTGGCATATGTGTATCAGAGGGCTATATCTGATCACTAATTAGTCCACTGATATTTGGGCAATAGTAGACAACAATGGACTGAAATAGTATCCTTGTGAGATGGATGAAGTATTACGGGGGAAACATAGTTGTACACATATACGTTGCTGCCATAACATTTTGAATCATGATCGCAAAGATACTATTTCAGTCCAGTGTTCTCTGTTATTACCTATTTTTGCTGTCCACATGCCTCTCAGCTGTACCTCATTTGCAAAATGTCCCTGAATTACTGAGGATTAGAGTCAGTCAATGATGTTAGGCATTATAGTTCTATGTTCATAGTTACTGTTTGGAAAATGCATATTGATGCAAAACCTGTTGTTATATTAATTTGACTTTTTAAGTGAACTGGGTTAACATTAAAAAAAAATGTTTCTGGTTTTGGACCTTTGCCTCATATTATTTTTGGTCTTGTTCAAAATTCTTAAGCAAAGAAGTTTAGAAGTGTAGCAGGACATACATACAATGTGTATGTTTAGTGTCCTGCATTTACACAGACCCCCAATTTTGGCTCAAATGTTTCCTCTTCCCCTTTTAAAATCTGTGACTTTTCAAAAAAAAAAAAAAAAACTGGTGGATTATAGTCAGTAAATAATGGCAATTGTTATTATAGACTTATTTTGCTGCAAAATGGATGATCATGGAGAATAATGGACTGAGCATACCTTATGTTCGTATTCATAGATGCGAGTTACATTCAGTCCAGTGTTCTACATTATCGCCGATATTTGTACTACGACATGTTCTACAGGATGATTTTTTTCTGTTTTATGTTGTGCTTGTGTAATGGTTTAGGTCATGGCTGAAAAGTGTCCTCCGACTAGTCACCCTAACCTGTTAGCAAGCGGTAAATAAAAATAAATAAAAACGTCAATTCTGGAAACTCAGTTTACCATTTGAAAGGCCTAAAAAGCTGTGATTTTAATGTTCAGAACAAACTGGATGCAAAAAAAGCTTAGAGTAATTAAAATAAGCCTAATACACTGGCTGTAAGTAATGACTGGCTAAAAAAATCACATCCTCCCCTCACTTTACACAAAAATAACTTCCACATACATTTTAATAACAAGGCCATAATGTAAAATGTGAGATGACACTATGCTGCTAGTCAGAAAAAAATGTTGCATCCTCCAAATGACAAAACATCTTTACATCTGAGAATTCTCCATAATGGGTTCTCATTTCCCTAAAAATTAGTAGTCAAACTAAGATACTCATAGTAATACATATATTCATGCATATATTCTCCCCCATTTCTCTACAAAAATCTTTAAATCTACAGTCTAAGACATATTCAAAGTTATTGGAGATTTCAGCAGAGAAGCCCTTCCTGTAATAAGAAGCCAAATCACTAATTTTCTTCACGCAATTTAACCTATCATAGCTAATTTTGTCTCCCATCAGTTGTCTCCTCTACTGATAAAGACTCTCTGCTTGACCTGTTTACTAACAGACCAGAAAAATTTAAAGATCTTAAATGCTTGCCATACTCTCTCAAGGATCATCTCCCAGATGAATATATCATTTCCGCCAAGGCCCAATGAACTCCCTCACTAATAATCACTTCTGTTTATAGCTGAAACAAAAGAAGGTAAGATATTTCCAGACCACAGTAATATAGCCTAGCTTGCAATCTGTAACTGAAAAGACCCCATAGAATATTTGAGCTTCTTTAAGTCACAGACCATTACCCTACTTACCAAACAATCCCCCCTTAACCCAATGAAGGTAAGGGGACACTACTGCTCCTGGATCTCCTTTACCATCAGACAATTCTCAAAAAGCTAGAATAAAGCTTAGAAAGTGTGAAAGGCTACCAGTAATCACAAACATCATATGTGTTTTTCTATTCTTAGACATAAATGTAAACCAGAAATCAAAGAAGCAAAATCCACCTCTCTTCACATCTAACTATCAGAGCTTTCCCAACCAAAACACTTTTGAAAAGTCATAAAGAGTACTGTCCACTTTGAAAACTATAATTCCAGTTACTCCCAACCATCCATGAACCAAACTATAACTTACTTTAAAAAATGTCATAGGCTACCCAGTGCCCCCAGGTCCATGATACATCCAGTTAAAGACATGCGACTAGCACCCCCTCCCCCAAGTGAGCACTATCTTTACCACTTCCTTGCCTACTTTCTGCTTCAGGAAAATCTCTGCCAAAGCATTTAAGGAAATTCTAAACAAGATAGACTCTAAAGCTATTCTCAGTAAGAACAGTTTACATCCCACCTTCCTACGGTTAAGAGTTCAGCCACCATCCAAGCTACTTGCTCAAATCTTGAGTCTTTCACTAACAGCAGGTATACATCCTTCTCAGTTCAAACCCTTGTCTATCATCTATTGATCCCAAAAATCCCTCTCCTCCTACTTAAGATTGCTGACCATTCTCAATATTTTCCCAGAACCAATACAGTTTGAGAACATAATATGTAATCAGTTATTTCAGCATGTAATTAAATATTTGTTTTACTTACAGATGCACAGCACAGTTTTAAAAATGGGCACAACATTCAGGCAGCAAATTACACAGTAGTTGACAGAGGCTGGGATTCAAAAAGGGTTACCATGAGAGGCCAACTACATATGGTAACTTTCCCGATTCAGAGACTGTCTTTCCATAGTGCTTTTCCATGGGTGGAAAGCATTAGCCATTTGCTGTCCTCCTGGCAATGCCTACTGTTACCCATTTATACTGCTGAGTGATTTTGGCAACATAAATTAACATAAACTAATATGGCTGAATGAGAAAATTAACTTGGCAAAAAGGCTGCATCGCCCATTGTACACTATTGAAGACAATGGGAGAAGCCACACTGCGGGTACGTTTAATGAATTTCAGCAGAGATTTTGTGGCGAATGTATATATGTGCATGGACAGGGCCTGTCATACCTCATAACACTGTTGCTCATGAATTCCAGACAAAGCCAAAAATAATGGGGGGATAAATATGCCCACAGAGACAATTTTTTAAATCTTTTTCTAAATCACTTAAAATGTTAATAGAATAATGGATCCTATTCATTTAGTCCATCAGATTCCACATGCAGGTTCTCACGCTGCTTGTAGGATCCAACTCAGTGCTATCAGTGCTCAAGGTTTGAACCCCTTTAAGAATTTCTCACTCCCACAATGCATTGCTTCTCTTAGTTACCTCAGATCTCATTTGCTGCCTTACGGAAGGGACATGATCACTTGAAGCTAAATGTACCACCTCAATATGTTTATTATATACTTAGTCTGTTTTTCCCTGCAGGCATACAAAAATCTAGCATTAGCACTATTTAAAACTTCTCTCCTATTTATACAAAATAGCCCTTTTCTCACAAGGGACGTTCATGTCATTGCTAGACTTTTTCTTGGTATGGTGATAATTTTTGGTAGTTCCATTGTTTATATTTTTACTATTATTTATTTATTGACATTTGTTTACCAGGAAAGTCCAACTGGGCAAAGGTGCCCTTTTTCAGTGAAGGCCGAGGCAGAAAAGCTCCAAGATAACAAATTTACTGCAATCAATATTTGCAATAACAAATGTTATAATGCTGATACAAACATTAAAATATAGCATTGTATTGGGAATTTACAGATAGAAGAGTGGTGCATAAGATAGGTAGGAGTCATTTAAAAATACATTAGAATGAGGTATTAGAGGGGATAAGGAAGTTTAAGTGTTAATAGAGAAGCAGAGATGGAATGGAAATTTAGTTGTGCTAAATTAGAAGTTGGTATAGTAGTTTAGGTACTACAACAAAGATAATTATTAGAAAGGAATAAGTGATTTAGTGCTTTAAAGGCAGGTATATGAAGGTGATGAAGGATGTAAGGAGAAGCTATGTCCAAGATGAGGATTAGGGGCAAAGCCAGGAGGCAAAGAGGAAGTCTTTTAGAAATGGTTTGAAGGCTGAAGGTGTGAGATAGATATAGGAATTTTATTCCATGTTTGAGGTACATTACTTCAATAGAGACTGACCCCAGCAGCCCTTTGTGGTTTCTAGATGGTAAGCAGTTGTTTATAATTTGACCAAAGGGAATGGTTTGGTAGACAAAATTGGCATATGGGGCCAATTGCTGAGCAGGCAAATGAGGTACAGACAATTTTGTGGGTTAAAATGAGCTGGGTATAAGATAGTTAGTGAGGAAGTTTGAGCCAGTTAAGTGTTTTGTGTGCTAAACAGCAGTGGGTCTGTTAAGTTTTTTGCAAGCAAATCTGGCAGCTTTGTTATAGCACTGTTCAGGTTTAGAAGTAAGTGAGGCTTGTAGGTTAGTCATAACAGGAGCTCTATATGAGAGAGGGTAATTGTTAAGTGGCAGCTGGAGTTACCTTGGCAGACTCTGTAAGGAAGTTCTTTACTCTTTGAAGGGTACTTAGCTTTTGTTGGGTTTTCTTGATGCTGTTGTGGATCTGTAAATCAAATTTAAGATTGTCTTAGATTGTCATGCCAAGAATTTTTGTAAGTGAAGTAACTTCAATCATGGTATTATTTAAGGAATACATTTTAAAATTATTTTTTCATGGAAATGAGATTTTGGAAAAAAAAAAGAGAAGTAATTTATTTTTGGGGGTATTTAGTAGCAGGTGGTTATCTTGTAGCCAACTTTCAACAGAGTTAAATCATTCCTGAGTAATTCTCTGAAGAGGAATGATGTTATCTGAAGTATATATTAGAGCAGAGTCATCAGAGTATTGTATGAGGGAAGCTTGCCGAGAGGATTTATATAGATTGTTAGTGAATATATTGAAGAGTAGAGGGCTGACAATGGAGCACTGTGACACACCAGTATTGAGAGGAAGGGAGAAAAGGTGGAGAGCCATTTAACAGACTGGTATCTAGCAGTTAAGTATTTGTTAAAACGTAGTAGTGTGGGTTGTGATAGGCTGAGAGAAGACAGTTGACAGAGGAGTTTTTGGTGAGAGACTGGACCAAAAGCTTTAGTGAGATCAAGGAGTACAGAAGAAATTATTTTACCTTTGTCTCTGGCTTTGTTAATAGTACATGTGAAGGTTAATAAAGTCATGGTAGTGCTATGGAAAGGTCTAAAACCATGCTGTGTGGGGGTTAGAAGCTTTTCCTGAGGGATTTTCAAGTATTTGTTTCTGAATGCACTTCTCCAGAAGTTTTGACAAAGGTGATAATATGGCAATAAGTCTGAAATTTAGTTATATCAAATGAGGTTCCTGCTTTATGAAGGGGGATAATGAAGATTCTTTTAAAAGAGAAGGAACATATGATTCCTTGATAGATCTATTAACTAGGATAGACATAGGATAGGTTATGGAACTGGCAGCTAGCTTGAGGTATTCTGCTGGGAGATTATCTGCTGAAGGAGAACAGGGTTTCCATTTAAGGAGTAGTTATTTAATGTAGGAGTTCTGGATGGGTTATAGTGTGAAACAGGGTGTTTGCTGTCTGAGGAGAGAGCATGTCAGGATTGTTGGGTGGGAAAATCTTTACTAAATGCTCTTTAATGCTTTCTGAAAAATGTGTTAAATTGACCATCTATTTCTGAGGAAATGTTATTTGGGGCAGAATTAGAAGTGGTGGTTGCTCCAGGATGGAGTATATTATTAAGAGAAGATCAAACATTTTTAGGGTTGGAACACTGATTTAGTAAGGGGTTATTGTAGTAGATTGTCTTGTCTGCATTAATCTGTCTTTTAGTAAGGTTGGATAATCCTTTGAAGTGTATGTTTTGGGGAGATCTGTGTTTTAACCATTCTTTCCAAGCCTTATTTCTTTTTTACATTAGGTGCCTGCTATGAATGGATAACCAAGGATTATGGTTATTCTTTACTTGATTTGTTCTAGTTGGAGCCAGACTACTGAAGGTTTTTAGAAAAAAGTATGCTAAATTTCTGTACAGCTTAGTCAAGTGCAATACTTTTCAGGATAAACCAGTTAAATGAACATAGGATTCTATTAAATGCATCAGGGTTAAAATTAATGAGATCACGTGACGTTGTATGTAAGTGTTTTGACATGACATAGTGGGAGGTGGTCACTGAGGGAATCAGAGAGGGTGCCACTGGAGGCATACTTAGTGGAATCAGACATCAATAGCCAGCCAAGAACTGAGCCACAGTTTCTTAGATAGTTATAATGTGTTGGTGAGGAAATTAGTTGAGTCAAACCAGATAGGCTGAGCTAGGTGATGCATATTTTGTGAAAGATAATTGAAATAAATGTCATCTAGGATTATCTTTTCATTAGAAACTGCATGTGATGTCCAGTTTACGATGCTTTCCAGGGCTGTAACATTATAGCCTGGAGGAATATAGAGCACTGTGATATATAGTTGTGTATGGTTATTTAGTTTAAGATAAGAGATGAGGAGATCGGCTTTACGGAATTTGGGAATAGATTTATTATAGGGTAGGATTTCAAGATAAACAGGGTATAATAAAGATAGTCCACCACCTTTTTTGATTTTTATTAGCCCTGTTGATATTATTACCAGGGAGTGAAATTTCAGAGTCAAGTAAATGGGGTTTAGCCATGTTTCAGTTATGGCAAGAGTATCTGGTTTATTATGGGAAATCCAGGCATGGAGTTCTGAAATTTTATTATAGATGCTACAAATATTTAAAGGAATAAATATAAGCAGTTTGGATGAGTCTGAAGTAGGTGGGCTGGGTTTTGATGGTTTTGGTGATGGTAGTATGTTCCATGTTTTGGAAGGAGATGGGTGGGCTGAGTAGGAAAGGGTGTTTGGATTGGGATGAGTTTTGGAGGCTTTTGGGGAATCAGGATGGGAGGAGTCACCAGGGTTAGGGTGGATATCCACACAAAATGCTAAGACAGAGGAAGAGGGATATATTTGGTAAGGATGTTTTGGTTTAACTTTAAGAGTGAATTTTATTTTGGTACAGTAGGTATGAGGGTTTAGTAATTTAAAATTGAAGTAAAGACTGAGTAAATCGTTGTGTATACTAAAAGTGATTAATGGTTAAGTGGGGTGATTTGAATGGTTAGAGGTGCAACGGATAATGGGCGGAAATGTGTGTGTAAGATTAACTGATATATAATAATCTCTAAGGTGATAAAACAGGAAGAGTAAGGATGCAGTGATATTTAAGAGAACCATGGTATGTAAGCTTGTAGTGAGATTGGTCAGAGAGACAGGAGATAAAATACTGGTGGGAACAATTATAGGATGGGTAGGAGTAGATAGATGAGTGGGGTTGACGGGGTAACCTGTGATTACTGGGGTCAGTAAATATAAGGGAAGAAAGAAAGTAGGAGAGTTTAAATGCAGACTGATGGTTTACAAGTTGTGTTATTCTGCCTGGCGCATGTCTATATTTATGTGTATGCCTTTAAGAAGGCTGGGATGAAGGTGAAGTTCTGGGTGGAGAATAGGTCCTATAAATGTAATGCCATGAGGGGTGGTTGGGGAATTGGGGGTGGGAGAAGAGCATAGCAAAAAACAGCTCCAACATCAAGACAGTGAAAGGTAATCAGTGCTTATATGCACACTTTACAGATTTTCTGTAGGTAAGAAATCACTTACATTTCATCTGTTATGCCTTCAGTTTACAATATTACATAACAGGAACAGTAAACTAACATTTATTTTGGATGTGGAAGGGTTATGCACATAGTTATATTGTTAAATTGTTAGCTACATGGTTTCTCATATTGTTAAATTGTTAGATACATGGTTTCTCTTTATTTGTAGTTTTTAGATAGTAATTCTTACGACTAATGCTTGAATTTTAGGATTACATTGTTAGTACTGTTCATAGTTTTTGATAGTTTTGAATATTGAATCTTTACTTATAGTTGCTGTTATTGAGAAGTAAGCTGGTTTTAAGAAGTGTACCATGTTAAGTTACAAAATTCCATCACAAGATTTTCATGATTTCTCTTTTGTTTCTATGAGGGTTGCCTACTTGTCAGTTAAGTGTGAAATGTTTGGCATTTAGGCCTACAGCACTGGCAGACAGGAGGAAAAATCTTATCCTGAAAGACCTCCTGCAGCCTGATCCAGCAGTGGATAAAACAAATATAGCTTCAGAGAAGTGTATGATGCATAAGGATTCAGATCCAAGGAAGAGACATTCCTAGTCCTTGATTCCAAAGTTTCCAAGGTTTGAGTAGCACAGGTCCTACACTCCAACTTATACCTGACCCCTGGATTCAGAACATTAACATCCCATTGCTATTCATGACTCACCAAAAATATATATTAGCACCTTCTGAAAATTAAATCAACACCCTCCATCCATCCCATCCTTGGCACTTTCTATCCGGTATTTAAGGTCATATAGGAGTACCTCATTAAACTGCCTGGTGAAGAAATATTGGAAGACACAGAGATGTGAGTCATTCTGTCACCTTTGGCTCTGAAGGTGATCAGATCCATCTAGATGACCGCAGTTCTAGTTCCTTCACTAGTCTGTCATTTAGCTCCAGTCACTCTGAACCAATGTTCCATCCAGATCCTGTTTTGTGGGGGCAGATTTGCCCTGTAATTTCAGCTCCAGGGATACTGACTCAGACTCATTTGACTCCAGCCAGTTGGACTGGATGGAGTCTTGGACCTGAGGATTTGGGATGGCATATTTGGCTCTCTTGTTGGGGTCTTTTGCCTTGGCTCTGTTAATAGTGCCAATCATCTGTTTCGAGTCCTTGGTTTCAATTCCCTCATTGGAGTATTCCACTTTTATGGCTTTGGGAGTCTCTTCAGCAGCTATAATTGCTTTTCTTAAAGGAGGACTGGATCTGATGGCTAGAGTGGTATCACTTGATATTCTTGGAGTTTGGCCCAGCCTTTTATGTGATGGGAATTAATATCACCTCTGAAAGAGAGTGGTTCCACATGTCCAAACAGATGTGGTTCCTCCCCATGATCCCTCCTTATCTTCTTCTCTTTGGATGTCTCATGGTCAGAGCTATTCTAAAGGCCTCAAACCATCTGCTTCCACATGTCCAAACAGATGTGGATCCACCACATGATCAACCCTTATCTTTTTCTCATTGGATGTCTCTTGGTCAGAGCTGTTTAATAGGCCTCAAAGTATCTGCTCAAAAACAGCTTCAATTCTTTGAGGAATCAGATGACACCTTCTCTGATATGCCCAAGAAAAGAACATGTAAGAGGAAGCACTTAGAGTTCCCATCAGAGTCCCTCACTTCTGATACCAACTCAGAGGATCAAGAGAGATCCCCGCAGTCCTGCCAGAGGATGCTTTATTTGACAATTGACCTCATCCCCTCAGGATGACATGATATTGATTGAGGCCTATGGCGTGGCATGATCTTGTTCCTCCAGGCAATAACTTGAAAGACATAGCAGTTTGGAGGTTTTGGGAGGAGCCCAGAAGCTGTGATGCAGTTCTATGCAAGCTAGAAAATATTCTTAAACCACCAAAAGACAAGCAAAACTGGGTCAAATCTCCTACATTTGACTTCATTATTGTAGTGGCAGCCATCAAAAGAGAGCTTTCTGAAGACTCTACCTCTATCCCCTAGTAGAGAGGCCAGGGCAATGGATAGACTAGGGAAGGGAGAGTATGATTCAGGGATCTTTGTGTTGAGAGTTGTGAACTATGCAGAACGCATGAATAGGTTTCACAGAGATTTCTCCTAACAGACCCTTTTTACTCTGAAAGCACCACTAGCAACAAAATCCAAGAAACAGCTGGAAGCTACCTTGACTACCAGTATCACAAATCTTACAATAAGAACAAAAAGGACAAACACAAAGGAACCAAGTCCAGAATCCACTCCAAAGAAGTTTTATTAAAGCACTTTTCATTTCCCAAATAGAAACTTCATTAGAAACCCAAACCCAGCCTACTCAATTTATAGTAAACCCCTAATAATTAGCATAAAGTTGTTAACTTGAATTAATTCCACCCCATTTAAGGTGTATTAACAACTACTTTAAAAGCTTGTGCAATAATATGCTTATAAACATATAAACATGCATCAAATATCATGATAAAATAATACTTAGCTATGTAGAAATTGGATACATATATTTTACATATGAACATTTAAATAAAAATCAGCTTTTAACCTTAAAATGGAGCTGATGGAAACTGCACTATTTAAACCTGGATAGTTGCTAGATTTAGTCTGCAGTTGCCATTTAAGCTCTTTTTGCTCTAAATAGTCATTCAAAGGACCACCTCCATCCCCCTAATATAACCTGGTCAATTATAAGAAATCTAAAATCATGTCCATCATTTTCAATAATATATGCTGCCAAAGCATTTTTACTTTGCAAAGTCCTTTAGTGACTTACAATGTACAGTGGAGGATTTAATCATACTAGTGCAACAATTAACCCAGCAAACATATAATAAAATGAATTCCAACAGCGTGGGCTTTCATCGGGCAGGAATTTTGTCATTTGAAGAGGAAGGAGAGTTCAGTGGTATTACTCCAGCCCAAAGGCAATGCTCATCAGGTTTAAGCCAATTGGATGGCCAGGATTTGCATATGGATACATATTCATCAAGAGGAAAGGGCGGAACCTTATACAATGGGATTAACACGTTTAAAGAATGGCTGTAAGGAGAGAAGGACTGGTGTGGTGTTAGAGTAATTCTGTTGTAAATATGCTGAAAGGTAAAGCATAGAATAAAAAGCTTGCTTGAATATATGTATAGAGTTTAGCAATGTAAAATGGGCATTCATGCTATATGTACAACAGACAGGCTTCTCTTCTTTACAGCATCAGAAAAAAGCCTAAAAAAGCAATTTTGGAAAGCAAGTATTACATGCTTTTCTCATGTTTACAAATATCCATTAACAGACATGTTTTTTATAAACTCAGCAAAACGTGCCTCACAAATATGTTTTTCCAAATATCAGCAGCAGGACAGATGTTTCCTTTCAGGCTTCTGATTATGTGCAGTCTCACATCAGCAGAAATGCTTACAAGTAAATCACAAAAGGACAATAGGAAAGTCTAAAAGCAGACATTATGTGATTTCCCACAGAAGGCCAAAAAAGATACCAAGAGGAAAAAAACAAAATCTATGTGCGTGACTAGAACTGTATATAAGAACTGTATTAATTCAGCTATGTGAGAGGTATTATGTAGAAACTTAGGTTTCGAGGTAACTGGAAAATGGAAAGTCATCATCATTCATATCTGTAATGAAGAAAAACTTTGTAATTATATGCTACAAACTGACAGAAGAGTATGTGTCGTTTGTTATAAAAATAAGTTATTTATTTGTAACTGTGCTTACAGTAGCTGCAAAATATATTTCTTTATCAGTATGCAATTTGGAAGGCTTGGTGCTTTAAACAGACTACAGTTGCAGTCATGCAAAACTCTGTGTCTCTGATTCAGCAGTAAACAGCCAGCAAGACTTTGTGTCTTAAGAAGACTTTAAGTCCATTCCAGCAAATTCCAGCACAGCATAGAAGCAGCACATACATAAAATAAATTTTTCAATGGTGACCCCAACATTCCTAGACTGTATCCGAACACAGGGGGAGTGGTAATGCCTTGTATAAGGTCACTCCTGTAAAAGCACAGTAACTAACATTTATGTAAAGTATTTCAGTTTTCTACAGTTTTCTACAGTATGTAGCAATACAGTTTCTCAGATGTCTGAATCCGGAGTGAGACTGCTGTGCAGGAAGGTGAGTAGTGCCATAAATTCTCCAAAAAAGGTACAAAACAAAGTTGCAAGACTGAAACTGCCAGTTTTGTTGTACATATTTCACAAGTGACTACAGAGACTTTTCAACCATCTACAGTAAAGCAGCCTGGCCATCTGCCTCTCTGTTGACTGGTAAGATAATTTTTCTGTGTTACATACAGTATGAATGCCATAGAGGTAATAATAATAGAATGAAATGTATATACAGAATATTAGCAAATGTAAAACCTTATTAGTGCAAGTTGATAGTAAGGCATTATGCAAATGGATTACAATATTTGACTGGTATCTGAAACAAAATCATGTGTGGTATAAAAATGTTTATTGTGCGTACAATGTCATAAAAATACAGTGCATGCCATTATTCAAAGGTTAGACTGTACAGACAAAAATGTAATGGTAAAGAACCAGGAAAAGTTAATATGCTGACATTATATTCTGATGTTAGACAGTTATGTTCTGTCACAAGATGTGAAAGGTTTATTTCAGAGCTGCAACAGCAGTCAAATCAGTTACTGACAGAACCTCTAGTACATTTTGTTACAAAAGAATGTTATAAACTTCTAAAAGACAGACACAATGAGCTCAGGAAGCTTAGACAAGTTATACATACAACTTTTCAAAAGTGCATAGGAGTTTTATATTCAGCAGAACAGGTTACTGAAAAATATCAGAAAGACCATGCAACATTACAGGAAACTCTTCAACAGCCGTTACAGGATAAAGAAAATAAATGATTTGTAATAAAATGTATTTTCTAATTAATTGCTTATTGTTGTTACTGTAAAAATATGCTAATACTATTATAATTTTTCTCTGAGCTAAATCATATCTCTGTTTTTTAATGTTTTTTAATGTGTATTAATGTTTTGACTTGGAGCTTTTCTCTCCGGGCCTCTGCTGAAAATAGACATATATCCAGTTGGACCAACCTGGTCAACAAATGTAAAATAAAAATAAAATTAAAAAAATTAAAAAATTTGCTGAGCTTAAGAAAACATTGCAGAAGAGCAGGAAACTACAGCTAATCTGTACAAAAATATATATTTTTTATAATATGTTTGTGTTTTGAAAATGGTTAAACATACATCGTAGGATGGTAGGACCTGATGTCTGGACAAATAATTTTCAGATGTTTAAAACTTCCATTCAGTTAAAGCAAGACATTTATCAGTACTACAGTAAAATAGAGCAAATAACTGCCATTCTTATAGCATAGTCAAAAGGTACACAAAACAGTTCTAGTGTATAAAAATCCAATAAAAATAGTTAATAACAGTAAAGATTTAAAGTCACAAGACTGACATGCTTGTATAAAGATTTAAAGTCACAAGACTGGCATGCATGTATTTTCTTTTCATCTAAAGTACATCTGTTATAATGCACAAGAATAACAGGCAGACAACAGCAAATGTAAATAATGTAAATATAAACATGTGTTAGTTAAACTAATATCTATTTGTTTTTTTACATTTGTTTTATAATTGTATATTAACACCACACCAAACAGTTAAAGTTCTGAATTTTAAAAAGAAATAAAATCACAGATGGTATTAGTTAAACACTTTTTGTAAAATTAATAGCAGGGCAGTTAAATAAATAAAAAAATACTGAAATCCATGTAAGCTAATTGCAAAATAATGTCTATTTATCTAGTATAAATGCATAGTTATGCAAATCACAAATACTTATTATATTTCTAAATGGTTTACAACTACATTCTAATATCAAACTAAGTGTATTAACAAATTATTTAAAGAAAAATGCTAAAAAATTAACTATGGTCTACATAATCTAAAATGTGAGCTCTGACCTTCCCAGGCTGGATGAATAATTACAGGAAATGTTGGGCAGATAAAGTAAAAAACAAGACTGATAGCCAGACAAGTGGCTTGAGTTTTTCTAAAGCATTATTGTTATTAAAACATAATTGTTAAAATGTTCACATGCAACACTATTTGGTAATTGTAATAACACATCACAATTATGCATACATGTTATTAATAATCTGTTTGCAAGTAAATGTTAAAAGTAAAAAACCTTGGTTACATACAGTTCAGATCAATTATGCAGGAGGGTATAAGTACCTACTAGTAGTAGTAAACAGCAAAAGCTTTATAAAAAATTAACAAATCAGACAAAGGTCCATAGTTTGTTAACCTAATAAAGCAGATAAACAATAGTGCAATACTACAGGGGGAGGGGTACTTTCTCAGTTTTACATTGTGTAAGCAGTATGTATTGCAAAAGGGTCTAAAATAAAGCTACAGAAAGAAATAATATCTCATTTCTTCTTGACAATACTCTTTTAGGGGGGAAGAGGAAAACAGGTATTAGTACATTATAAATACTAGATTAAACCTGAAAGGATAAGATATTTTACAAGTTACTAATAGCTATCATGCTAGTTATTATTGTATTGTTTAGTATTAAATTGTATTTACAACCTGTTAAACTGTAAAGCTATACAAGAGATGGCTTAAAATTGCTTTATTAAAGCTATACAAGAGAGAGAGAGAGTAAAAATATGTGAAAAAATTAGCAAGACTGGTCACTATTTTTAATATGTTTTTGGAAAGACATTATTGGTATGCAAAAAGCATAAATGTTTCTAATTGTTGGGTATGTAGTTGCCTTTGGTGGCAATTCCACTAAATACTTATAAGGAGACATAAACATTTTCCAAGATTTTGCTTGACGTTAATGTTACTAAATTTGTAAATTAGACTAAATGTACTTTACAGTCTTTGTATGTACAAATACAGAAGAATTTAATACAAATGAAATTAATGGCTAGCAACAAATATGTGTGAAAAAACATATTTAAAAAAATGGGTGCAGGATACCTACTAGATTGAAATGCATTAATAGAAAACAGTCTTTGTAAATACATACTGTACAGGATACATTGTAATAAGTTCAAAAGTAATTTGTCAAGTTGTAATATTATCACTGGTTTTAAGTTGGAGTCTTATTATTAGTTTTTGGATCATCATTTTATCTGTACCAGTATTGGTTACCCCAGCTAGAGAAAAAAATATATTAAAATATTGTATTCATACAGCTAATGGATTAATATGTAAACAGCATTTTTCAGTGTATACTTCACTGTCAATTAAAATTAATGGGCAGTTCAGAAATATAACCACAATGTTATGGTTAAAATGGCATTGAAACTGTATATTTTCAGCAGTGTATAAATGCTTGCAGTAACACATAGTTCTTGTCTCTTATAGATATTAGTCTATCTCTAATGTTTTGATAAAAAATGATTAATAAAAGTAAAGAGTTAATTTAACAGTTGCAAAGAGTTAATAGAACAGGTCTAAGTCATAAATTAAATTCTGTGATTGCAAAAGAATAAATTAATCAAGTTAAAAAATAAAACTAAAGCAGACACAGCTCATAACTAATGGAATATTTTTCACAGAATGGTCTGTAAAAGAAAAAGTTGTTAGATAAATTCAGTTTTGGTAGTAATACTTAATATCATTGTATTATCTATGTAAAACTGCATTTTGACTTGTATAAAAAAAAAAGACTAAAGGTTTTGTTTCCTAATGTGTTTCCTATAAAAATAAAAGAGAGAGAATTGTTAGAGTAATTCTGTTGTAAATATGCTGAAAGATAAAGCATAGAATAAAAAGTTTGCTTGAATATATGAATACAGTTTAGCAATGTAAAATGGGCATTCATACTATATGTATAACAGACAGGCTTCTCTTCTTTACGGCATCAGAAAAAAGCCTAAAAAAGCTATTTTGGAAAGCAAGCATTACATGCTTTTCTCATGTTTGCAGAACAGTTTGCAAATATCCATTAACAGACATGTTTTTTTATAAACTCAGCAAAACGTGCCTCAAAAATATGTTTTTTTCAAATATCAGCAGCAGAACAGATGTTTCCTTTCAGGCTTCCGATTACTTGCATTCTCACATCAGCAGAGGTGCTTACAAGTAAATCACAAAAGGACAATAGGAAAGTCTAAAAGCAGACATTACATGATTTCCCACAAAAGGCCAAAAAAGATACCAAGAGGAAAAAAACAAAATCTATGTGCATGACTAGAACTGTATATAAGAACTGTATTAATTTAGCTATGTGAGAGGTATTATGTAGAAACTTAGGTTGCAAGGTAACTGAAAAATGGAAAGTCATCAACATTCATATCTGTAATGAAAAAAACTTTGTAAATAATGCTACAAACTGACAGAAGAGTATGTGTTGTTTGTTATAAAAATAAGTTATTTATTTGTAACTGTGCTTGTAGTAGCTACAAAATATATTTCTTTATCAGTATGCAATTTGGAAGGCTTGGTGCTTTAAACAGACTACAGTTACAGTCATGCAAAACTCTGTGTCTCTGATTCAGCAGTAAACAGCCAGCAAGACTTTGTGTCTTAAGAAGACTTTTAAGTTCATTCCAGCAAATTCCAGCACAGCATAGAAGCAAGCATATACATAAAATACATTTTTCACTTGGTACAACAAACACTGTGAATGTGAGTCTTGGGACATGAAATGACCAATTCAAAGTGTTTGAAAACTATACTTTGGAATTTTGAAAAATACAGCTGGAAAATAATTATCTTAGGGAATGTATCAGGCAGAAACACATCCCAAAAGGGTTGAGGATGTGTAAATTTCCTTCTGGACTGGTAAAAGACTCTTTGTTGCATGTGGAACTAATACAATTGTTTAATAAGCATGGGTGTGAGCTTCTGGAATGTTTAATAAGAGACAATGAAAGGAAGATGGCTGAACGTTTGGACAAAATTAATAACATTGATCACAATATTCAGAAAGACTTGTTTGAACATAAAAAACAAGACTATTGTAGTATTTTTGAAAGAATTGATAATGCCATCATTGATTTGAAACATAGGAAAAATAAAAAAAACGTTTAAGAGATCAAAGGGACTATGAACTGGGGAAAGCTTACCCTCTAGCCCCCAAGGCCAGCAAAGACAAGTAATGGACAGTAATCATGTTATACAGACTGATAATTATAACTTGGAACATGATGGGCCAGTAAATATTTCTGACTCTTTAGAATGTCCCCCTCTGAGGAAGTCTGAAAGACTGAGGAATCAGAGAGGGGAAGAGTATTATAGTCAATACAATAATTACAATTATTCAATGACCATGAGGGGGAAGGGGAGGGGGAAAAGGAGATTTTACAACAATGGCAGGAACCAAATGAAAAGAACATTCCATATACTATTGTTAAGAACAAAGCTGATGACTTCAGGATATACAACTATAGCAATAATTGCATGATTCTGTGGCTGATTTGTTCGAAAAAGATTTGCCATTTGTACCAGCTAGAAATGCATCAGTGGATAAAGTGTTGACTAATTTAAAACTATTTACTAGAAAATTAAACTTTGATTTTTATTTTAAGGAGAACAATACACAAGCAAGTAGTCAAAGAACATGTCAAAAACAAGTACATTTAATCTATAGTACACATTTTTGAAAAAATGTGTGAGTATGATATTAGAAGAGCACTAGGATATCATAAATGTAAAAGGGCAACTTATATAATATGACTAAGGAAGAAATGTGTCTGTTGCAGGGTTTATGTAACAATGAGAAAATAAGAATCATGAAACCTGATAAAGGCGGTGGCGTTGTGGTCATGAATATAAATGATTATAATAACAAGATGTGTACAATTTTATATACAGACACATATTGTGAAATCAGCCTTAATGAGAAAAATATTATATATAGGAATGTGGATGCAGCACTAGAAGAAATTGTATATAATGAACAGATCAGCATTCCTGACTATAATTTTCTAGTGGTAAAGAATCCAAAAATGCCTACGATTTTTGGAGCTCCAAAAATACACAAGGATCTTAATGATCCACCATTAAGACCAATAGTTGATGCCAGAGCCTCTAAGACTTTCCCCATAGCTAAATTCATGGATTTACAGTTAAAGAATGTCCTACAGAAGCACCCATGGATACTTAAGGATTCCTGTGATTTTATTAAGATTTCCAGTGATATGTACCAGGCAGACTTAATTTTTGTAACAATTGATATCAGAGATTTATTCTCTGTTATACCCCACGAGGCAGGTACTGAGTGGTTTTATTTGTATTTATGCCAGTATAACAGCATGGGACATGATCAGATTTTTACTCTCCGTATTCTAATGGAGTTAGTACTAAATAGTAACATCATTACCTTCAAACAGCAGCTTTTTAAACATTGCAAAGGTGTTGCTATGGGGGCAGCATGTGCCCCCATTTTTGCAAACATTGTCCTTGCATATTGGGAGCTGGAATATATTGTACACAGTCCATATTCTTGTTTTTGGTCATATTACGGCCATTTTTGGATGATATTATTATTCTGTGGAAAGGTGATAAAGAGGAGCTAGATCACCTTTTTCATACATGAGGAATAGCACAGATTTTTTGGAATTTACCATCACCACAGGAGATGAAGTTGTTAATTATCTGGACATCACTCTTGTGAAAGATGAGGTTAAGAAAGGATTTAGCTCCACTATATATAGAAAACCTACTTATTCAAACACCTTATTGCATTATGATAGCTGGCACCCAGTACACCAAAAGAGGTCACTAGTCAAAGGGCAGGGGGTACGAATAGTTAGGATGGTATCTGACTTTAATGAGTTCTTAATACAGATGGATATATTAGGGATATGTTTACTAGGAGAGGATATCCGGATAAGTTTGTTATGGATATAATGAAAGAAGTGATAAATAAATGGATAAATGGGCATTTTTTTCCACTCCTAGGTACAGTGAGTATTGCTCAGATAGAAACTAATGTTACAGAGAAAATTAGTTTTAATAACGCTGCAGTTTTAACGTATAACAAGCAGTTTCAAGTTATCAAAGACATTAATTATTGTAAATGGAGTATTTTTAAGCTTGAACCAGAGTATTTTAACATTGTAGGAATAGCCCTCAAAATTGTCTGTAAAAAGGATATTTGTTTTAAAAGTATGTTGGAAAAGGTAAAACAGGGGGGACAAAATTGAGCGATGAAAAAATGTGGATATTGCCTACAATATAGGTATATGATAGAGACCAGTGAGGTTAATGTTCCCAACTATGGGCGATGTATTATTAATAGAAAATATAACTGTGGAAGTAAAGTAGTTGTTTATTTAGCCCTGTGCACATAATGTCATGGGTTTACATTGGAAAAACCATTAATACATTCAGGAGTCGGGTATACCAGCATTGATATGACATCAAAAAGAAGGAAAGCAAAAATGCTTTGGCAGCACATATTCTTGAAAATGATGGATATGATTTTAGATTTATTATAATTGACCAGGTTATTTTAGGGGATGGAGGTGGTCCTTTGAATGACTATTTAGAGCAAAAGGAGCTTAAATGGCAACTGCGGACTAATGCTAGCAACTATCCAGGTTTAAATAGTGCAGTTTCCATCAGCTCCATTTTAAGGTTAAAAGCTGATTTTTATTTATAATGTTCATATGTAAAATATGGGTATGCAATTTCTACATATCTAAGTATTATTTTATCATGATATTTGATGCATATGTTTACATGCATATTATTGCACAAGCTTTTAAAGTAGTTGTTAATACACCTTTAAGGGGGTGGAATTAATTCAGGTTAACAACTTTATGTTAATTGCAAGGGTTTACTATAAATTGAGGAGGCTGGGTTTGAAAATTATTCTAATGAAGTTTCTATTTGGAAACGAAAAGCGCTTTAATAAAACTATTTTGGAGTGGATTTTAGACTTGGTTCCTTTGTGTTTGTTATTTTATACTTTGTGTGGATTTTCAACAGTTTCTGTGAAGAACAAAAAGGACCTTGTTTGTTCTGGTTCTGGAAGTCCAAACAGCAATTTGACTCCTCTTCTGACAGGGGTGGCACTTTCAGTGGATGGAGGCACAGAGGCTGAGGAGATTCACAAAACCAGGGAGATTGTGAGACATTTTCAGACAGATAACCACAAAATCCCCGAAGGTCTGCTTAACTGCTCCACTCTGGAGGCAGTTGGGGGTTGTCTGTCTCTCTACTCAGCAGTGTGGCAGGCCATCAGTGAAACAAATGGGATGAGAGAGACTATCCAGAGGCTATCCCATTGCCAAAAGAACCATCCAAAGGGTCTCACCAGACCAGAGAGGGTCAGGATTTTTTTTCAAGTTGTTTTGGTTCTGAAGAAGACTCAAGACCCCAGGCCCATTTTGGACCTCAGCCTTCTAAAAATGTATGTATGCAAGACCTGATTCAGAATGGTGCAATCAATTCTACCCTTTCTCAGAGTGAACAAACTGATGTTCTACCTTGATCTCCAAGAGGATTACATTCACATAAAGATGGCTAAAGAGTCAAGGAGATTTCTGTGCTTCCAAATTGGAGCCAGTCATTCTCACTTCTCTGTCTTACTCTTTGGTCTCACCATAGCCCCCAGGTTCTTCTCCAAATGTATGACTGTCAGAGTAGTCCATCTACAACTTCTTGGATACTAGATTTTCCCATATCTGGATGACTGGCTGTAGAATTCCTTCTCAATGGAGTCTTTTCTAGAGGCCAAGGACTACCTTTTTCAGCTTTGCCAATTCATAGGAATATCAGTGAACCCAGAAAATCCAATCTTTAGCCTGCTCAGAAATGATTTTCATAAGACATCATGGCAATAGCACTCTACTGATAATCTCTCTGTTCCAGCAGACAGAGTTCAAACTTTACAATCTTCAGTCCACTTTCTACTTTACAACCACTCAGCCTCTAGCAGCCTTGGCTCTGAGAGTGTTAGGCCTGATGACATCACTGATCCTAATGGTCCACTTTGCTCACTTCCACATGAGTATGTTACACTGGCTCCTTCAAGAGCAGTGGTCACTGTGCATTCATCCTCTATCCAAGTCTATCTTCATTACAGATGCATTCAGTAAGCACCTACTGTGGTGGATGAAATATCCAGTGGCACAGATGGGCAGACCTGTCCATCCTCCACCACCAAGTAGCAACTATGACCATGGATATGTCCTCCCTTGGGTGGGTGGGGGTGGTATTCCAAGTGTGTGGATGGAAAATGGCCAATGTTCACAAAAATGTCTTAGAATTCCTACAGTACTAGGAAAACTGTCCTCAACTCCAAGACTGCCTTCTTCAGGGTGCAATATCTATCCAAATGGACAAGATGATTACAGTTTGGTACATAAGCAAGCAAGGAGGAACCAGATCTTACTCCTTATGTTGGAAAGCAATGAGGATTTGGCAATAGGCGGTCACTCTGATCTGCTTTCTTGTAGCAACACACATCCCAGGGGTATTCAGTTGCCTTGTGGACAGGCTCAGCAGAGATCTCCTCATGGCCCACGAGTCATCCCTCAACTGATCAATATCCAGATAGATATTCCATCATTGGGGCACTCCTTCCTGGGATCTGTTTGCCACTTCATACAACAACAAATGCAGCAAATATTTTGCTATGATTCCACCCTCTGGAAAAGTCACCAAAGGACACTATGTCACAGCAATGCCCCCCTGGGCTCCTATAACCTATTCTACCTCTTACCTTACTATCCAAATTTGTATATGAAGCAATATGGTGGGTGTAAGGCAATGGTCATCATCATAGCTCCCTTCTGACCCAGACAGACATGGTTTCCCCTTCCAAGACTTTACCTCAAGGAGTCTCCCTGGCTCCTGGAGCCTGCTCAGGATCTAATTTCACAGCACTACAGGAAGCCTCACCTACAATTGCACAAGCTACTTGTTTTTTTCCAATTCCAGTGATGGCCAGTGATAAATCCCTCCATGGTGAGGTAGTCAGGATTCTATGGGTTTCTCAAAAGTATTCTACGTAAAAGATTGATCACATAAAATGGAAAAGATTTGTATCTTGGGCTTGCCATAAAACATTGACTCATTCTCAGTCCCAGTTCAGGCATTCTCCATTTTCTATCTTTCTTTTTGATTAAAAAAAAGTTTTTCTGTGATTAAGGTCCAGCTGTCTGCCATTTCTAGCTTCTACACTGGTATCCAGTAGGATTCACTAGGCTCACACAAGCTCTGTAAAGACTTTCTTAAGGGAACCTTCTTACTGAGATCCTTGATAAGAGATCCTGTTTCCCATTGGGATCTAAATTTCATCTTGCAAGCACTCACTAGATCCCAGTTCGAACTGGCTTATTTTGCTGAGCTAAAATATACTTCATGGAAAATTATTTTCCTGATAGCCATCACTTCAGCCTGAAGGGTTTCAGAACTCAATAAATGCAGCATATATCTGAGAACAAACCCATCCTTCCTTCCCAAGGTGACTCTTGAAAATATTTCACAGCCTCTTCATTTGCCAATTTTCTTTCTAAATTATGCAAACAAAAGAGAGTGCATACTACATACCTTGGATTTACAGAGCCAACTGCATTTCTACTTTTGCAGAACTAAAACATTTAGACAAGAGCGTTTTATCTCTCCCCAGATTAGTATGGATCCATGTGTGGTGATTCCTCTGCAGCATCTAAATTATATACAATTGTAATCAATAATACTTAATCACTGACTGAAGTGTTTTAACAGATTTACAAAGTGTAAGAAATGTGAATTGTTCATTTCCCCCATTTTGTTATTAAATACGTACTATAAGCCATAGTGCTAGATAAAAAGAACTTTTACCTCCAAATACAGCAAACTCATCAAAATAAACCTCAAATATTTTGGAACAGTATTAACAAACTTCTTCACCCAGGACAATCAACCACCCCTAACCCTCTAGGCTCCAACCCAGATAATCCCATTCACACTGCCAACTCCTTTAATTCCTTCTTTACCAATGCCATCCAATCTCTTGCTAGCCATCTTTAACCTGACACCACAAATCTGCTTAATTCATCTCTAAATCCTCCTCCATCCTTTCAAATGCAACCAGTGTCTACTTCTAGTATATGCTCTCTTCTACTAAAACTTAAACCTTCTACCCCTTCTGCTGACCAACTCCCAGGAGAATACCTCCAAACTGGAGCCAAATCCATTGCCTACCCTATATCTATCCTTAATAGAACCATTAGTGAAGGAAATATCCCGTCCATCTGGAAAATTTCTTATATTATTCCTTTACACAAAGGTGGGAACTCTAATGAATTCTCGAACTTTCATCCTATAGCCTTGCTATCTCCTCTGGCAAAAATTATGGAAAAATGTATACAGAAGCAACTTCTAAACCACCTTCTCCAAAATAAGCTACTGGCAAACTGCCATCATGGTTTCAGACCTCACCACAGTACCACCACAGCCCTGCTATCATTTACAGATTGTATTAACAATAATTGTAACAACGGCTTTCTTTCCTCTGCAGTGTTCATTGATTTATCCAAAGCTTTCGACATGGTTCATCACCAGCTGCTCTTGCATATTATGAAATCTCTATCACTAGACCCATTAGCCATCAAATGGTTCAAATCTTACCTTGATAACAGAAAACAAGTGGTACTCTGGCACAATAATCTTTCTAATCTCCTTCCCATCTCCCTTGGTGTCCCTCAGGGCTTCATATTAGGGTCGCTCCTATTTTCCATCTATATTAATGATCTTCAGTCAGCAATTCCACATTCTACCTGCATTCAGTACGCAGATGACTCCACTATTATCTGCTCAGCTACTTCTCAAATTGAACTGCAGACCATCACCCAGAAAGCATTTAATACTGTTGAATTATGGTTTACAAACCGCTGCCTCCTACTAAATCCAAAGAAAACGAAACTGCTACTCTTCTCCCCAACCCGCAAGTCCACCCCTACACATTTTACACTCACATCTAACAATGGTACTATTATCTCTCCAGACCTATCTACCAAACTCCTAGGAATATCTATAGACAACAACCTCAACTTTGACACACATATTAACAGTACTATAAAAACAGTCAACAAGAAACTTGGATCCCTCTATAGAATCAAACCATTTCTTACTACAGCAGCCAGGACTGCTATAGCCAGAACTCATCTCATCTCTACACTACTCTATGCCTCACCCATTTATACAAACCTTTCTAAAACCAACCTTAACAAATTGACTGTATTCTATAATAATATTGCCAGATTTGCTGCTGCCACTCCTTTCCGTACTCATCACTGTCTAAATCTTAAACAACTTGATTGGTTAGAGTTTCCACACCATCTGCACTTTTCACAGCTTACTATTGCCCACAAAACACTGTATCAACCCTCCAATACTCCTATACTTTCAAGCCTACTCACCCTCTACCACAATCCTAAAAACTTACGCTCTTCTAATAAACTTCTGTTTAACACCTGTAGATCCAACAATTTAGCAGGTGACTCCCTCTTCTGTAATACCATTGGTAAGCTATGGAATCTATTACCCACTGAACTCACAACTCTCCCCTCTCATTCACATTTCAAAAAGAAGCTCAAGCTTTATCTCATGACACACTGGCTATGTTCCTGTTCTATCCCTGACTAACTGCTGTTTCTTCTCACTAATTACCACCTGCCTCAACTAGCCTTCCCTACGAGATCTGCTTATTATGTATCTTTGACTGAATTCTTCATATATACACCTATATCTCATCATTGATTACTGCTCTGGCCATGCTTATTGGTAGTATAGCAGTTAACATTTCTAAAAAAAAAAAAAAAAAATTAATAAGAAAAAACATAAACTGTTTTTCCCCTGTTCTATTCAAATCAGCTCTAATCTATACTGTCTTTAGTATACAACTTATTGGTATTTCTTTCTTGACTGTATTTTGCAAATGTTCTTCTGTATATTTTTTCAAGTCTGTACTTAATTTTGGTTCTTATTGTATATTGTTTTATTGTATATTGTTTGTTGTATTGCACATGGAGCTTATCTCCCCGGGCCTCTACTGAAAATGGACATGTATCCAGCTAGACTAGCCCGGTCAACAAATGTAAAATAAAATAAATAAAATAAATAAATAAATAAGCATCTTCAAATGATGCAGCACAGTTCTAAGAATATAGATTAAATGTTTTGATATATGTTATTGAAAGTACCCTAATGTGAAGTCTATTATAGTAAACTTAAAATTCCATTAAAAAACAAGTGCATGTGTTCTTTACTTATTATTCTACATATTTGCAAGCTGCTTGTTCCGTCTGAGTTTAACTATATAAAGCTGAAACAAGATTCACTTCAGTCTAACATGTGCATTGACCACGTGGCTCTATTAGTACTGCAGGCAAAGTGTTAGTGTATTATAACCCATTACACATAATAATAGTCTGTGCATTTCTGTTTATTATGTTGCTATAATATTCTGTTATAGAAAACTTGTATAGTACATGTGCATTTTGCTGACTGATAATATTTTTATTTGTGCAATTCCTACAAAAGGGCTTCTTGTTCTCAGCCGGAAGGTTTTGGAAAGGAGAAAAGTTTATATACTCTGTTTTGAGTCTGTATGTTACTTATTTTTTTCTGTTACGTGCCATATCTAGACTATACCTGACTTTACTGTCTTGGCAGCCCTAACTTAAATGTAAATTTCAGGAGAGCATGCACTGATTTCTCTGGTAATTTTACCTAGTAAAAGACATGACTGTCCTTCAAAAAAAGACACGTTGTCTGCGATTTGTGGCTGCATTAGATGCAGGTGATAATATAACAGCTGTGGAAGACTGATGGGCAGAGAATAAAGTAGGAAAGACTGATGGGTATTATTGTAGTACTTAGGACTAATGGGTATTATTGTAGTACTTGGGACTAACCGGTATTATTGTAGTACTTGGGACTAATGGGTATTATTGTAGTACTTGGGACTAATGGGTATTATTGCAGTACTTAGGACTAATGGGTATTATTGTAGTACTTGGGACTAATGGGTATTATTGCAGTACTTAGGACTAATGGGTATTATTGTAGTACTTGGGACTAATGGGTATTATTGTAGTACTTGGGACTAATGGGTATTATTGCAGTACTTGGGACTAATGGGTATTATTGTAGTACTTGGGACTAATGGGTATTATTGCAGTACTTAGGACTAATGGGTATTATTGTAGTACTTAGGACTAATGGGTATTATTGTAGTACTTGGGACTAACCGGTATTATTGCAGTACTTGGGACTAATGGGTATTATTGTAGTACTTGGGACTAATGGGTATTATTGCAGTACTTAGGACTAATGGGTATTATTGTAGTACTTAGGACTAATGGGTATTATTGCAGTACTTAGGACTAATGGGTATTATTGTAGTACTTAGGACTAATGGGTATTATTGCAGTACTTGGGACTAATGGTATTATTGCAGTATTTGGGACTAATGGGTATTATTGCAGTACTTGGGACTAATGGGTATTACTGCAGTGCTTGGGACTAATGGGTATTACTCCATACTTGGAACTAATGGGTATTATTGCAGTACTTGGGACTAATGTGTATTATTGTAGTACTTGGGACTAATGGATATTATTGTAGTAGTTGGGACTAATGGGTATTATTGTAGTACTTGGAACTAATGGGTATTATTGCAGTACTTGGGACTAATGGGTATTATTGTAGTACTTGGGATTAATGGGTATTATTGCAGTGCTTGGAACTAATTGGTATTATTGCAGTGTTTGGGACTCATGGGTATTATTGTAGTAGTTGGGACTAATGGGTATTATTGTAGTACTTGGGACTAATGGGTATTATTACAGTGCTTGAGACTGGAAACTGTGAGGGGTTAATTATGGTCACGACTAAAAAGAGATTAGCAGATTTGAAAAAAAATGTTTGTTTTCTGTAAAGCTTTTGTGTTTTTTCTAGTAAATCATTAGGGATTGCAGTCACTAATGCAATGCATGGGAGTTTCAGACTTGATAGCATTTAGAAAAAACATACTAATGTAAAGCCTATTTTTCAAGGTACTTTCTATGTGTATAAGGACAATATTTATTCCTGACTGTGTATGTTTATGGGGATATGGAAGTGTAGATGCTGTTTTGTCTCTGATTTTTTTACCTATCATTTTAGGATATTCCTTGCAAAACGTGTTTAATTTTCAAATAATTTAGGAGTGCAATCACCAAATAATGGCATGCATTTGAGTTTCAAACTACATAGCCTTCATAAAAAACATACAAATGTTTCTAAGTACATAAGGTCAATATAGTTTCATTTGTATGTGTGTATTTGAGGTTTTGTTCAATAATTGGTCCAATCAAAGACATGAAAAGTTCCCCTGACCTCATTAAGGAGACGTGCCCTTTACATTTAAGACTGCTGACCAAAAGTGGGTTAATATTTGGCAAAGGGCCAAAATTACAGAATTTTTTTTAATATGTATTTGCTTAATTTTAAATGGCATCAGTGTCATACCTCTCACCTGTCCCAGATTTGGGCTCAGAATTGTGCTATGTCCTTCCTATAGCTGGCGATTTGGGTAGCAAAGGTGGTGGATTGTACTTAACATGGAATGGTCTTTTGCCAGACATTATTTTGTAGCTTTCTGTTTGATTCACAAGCTAAGAAGTTCAGAAGTTTGTAGGGGTTCTACAATGGGTTCACACTGCCTTCTTACAATAGTGAGGTGAGAAGATGCATTTCTATGTGGCAGCTATTCATGTACTTGTTCATATATTTAATCTCAGCCATGTGAGGTGTACAGTCATACCAGAGGCTGTAAATGGGATTAACGTGTGTGTGTGTGTGTGTGTGTGTGTGTGTGTGGTGTAGAAGCTTTCAACTGGATTTGTGGTTGGTACAATGGTTAAGGTGTTTACTTCATAATCACAGGGTAGATACAGGGTTTAATTCTCACCTATAAAAGGGGAATTGGCTAGGCTTAAAATATCCCACAAGGGCAGTTAGCTTTGTACTTACCTATGAATCTATGTTCCTGATTCTACATCAGTTTGTCTATTTCAACAGTGAAAGTGTCATCATCAGAAATCATATGAGCAAGTCTGACCTGGTCACTGTTGAAGCAGACAAACTGATTGGCATGTTTAGTAAAAGAGGTTACCCCCATGAGTTATTGGACAGTATTAAGGAAGAAGTCCAGGGTAAAAGGAGGAATGGTTTTTACAAACCATTACTGCCTATTCCTGGTGGTCGAACTGATGACCATTTGGCTGGTAATAGCATGTCCAAAGAAACACAACCATCAATTGTCCCTTTTGAATGTTCACTACTAGTCACTTTTTCTGTTAACATCTATGATGTAGTAGACACAGTGAGCAATTTTTGGCCAATTGTGATGAGAATCAGTGAATGCAAAAAATTGTTTGAGGTCAAGCCAAAGGTTGTGTTCAGAAAGGGCAAGTCTTTTAAGAACCTTTTAGAAATGAAAGGTGATGTGAGTTGTTCAAGTAGATCTAAGGGAATGTACAAATGCAATCACTGCAATTATTGTCCGCATATTTTATTGTGCAACTCGTTTTTCATCAGGAATAGGAAATTTAAGGTAAAAAACACTTCAATTGTATTTCGAAGGGGTGGTATATGGAGCTGTTTGTCAATGTTGTAAGGCATTCTACAATGGAAAGACTAGTCGTAAGCTGAAAAAAAGAATTTATGAACACTTGAATGACATCAAGAAAGGGAAGAACCCAATGCCTTTTACAGGCATATTCAGCTTTTCCTGACCACCACTTCAGGTTTGTAGTGTTGGACTAGACAGAATGGGGTGTAAGGGGGTTTAGTATGGAAGAACATCTCAACAGAAAGGAATTAATCTGGATTTTGATGTGTGATACCCTTACTCCCCCTGGGCTTAATGACTGCTGTTCCATTACCCCAGTCCTAAAATTGAAAAGTATGGAGGGGTAATTCATCAATCATCTTTATAATTTGTTGTATATACATTGTTGTTATATGTTTGGCTCTGTTTTTTCACTCATATACAATTTTTCAGACTGTTAGTACATTTTCAAGTTTTCAAGTTTTTAATTAATTTTTTAAGCATTAATTAATTTTTTAAGCATTATTTGTATTGGCCGGTTTTAACCACATGACCACAGGATGTTGCTTTATATTGTGTGGTGTATGTGATTACTGCAGTTCTGATGAAGTCTTGATGTAAGATGAAAGCGCTTGACTGCTATTTTTACTCAATAAATCATTGGTGGTTGCTACTAGCTGTGTGGTTTATACCGGACTTGGTTGCTCCCTGGACCTCCATCAGTTTTTCTAGATTTTATTAAATGCTATTGAGAGGCCTAAGAAGACAGTTGATACTGGATTGCCTACATTTCTTTGTTGATTAACTTGATTGGTAAAACTGATAAGGGCAGTGGTGGTGCTGTGGCCAGGTTGAAAACCATGTTGAGTTTTGGCTAGGAGATTGCTAGAGAGGAGGAATTTTAATATTTGAGAATGTATGCATTTCTCTAGAATTTTTGAGACTGGGGATAGAATGGCTATTGGGTGTTAGTTTGATAGCTTAGTCGAGTTTGCTCCTTGTGTAGAGGTATTATATGTGACAGTTTCCAGAGGAGTGGGACTTGTTGCTCAGAGATTGACTATTTATGAGTACAGAGATAGGATATGAGATAGCTTTGGCTGCAATATGGAGATATTCTGCTGGGAGTTTATCAGCAGCCAGGGTAGTGGGTTTTAGGGGAGCAAAGTGAGCCCAAGCACACCGACGGTGAACAGAGAGGATTTGCTGGACTTTCAGTGAAGCAGAAAATAGAAAAAAAAAATCAGTAAGGCAAGTTAAGCTATGCTTAGATAATATAAATATTTTAAGTGAGAAAAAGCACTGGTCTGAGATCCTGGACTTTGCTAACTTAGAAAAAAGTTTTCTTGTGAGCTTAGCAAGGTTTAGATTAATCAATAGGACAAACATTGGGTATTTGCTCTTAAACAGTGTATGGGACAAATATTATGTATTTGCTCTAGGACAAAAATATGTTTAATATTAACAGAGACCTGGTTTAAAGCGGCAGAAAGCACCACTGCACTACCAGGTTATATTCATTCCACACCTTTTGGCCCCAAAACATAGACCGAAGCTCCAAAGGTGGTGGTGTCTCCATATTCTTAAAGGATATGCACACCTTCAGACTAGTAGCCCAGCATAATGCATCTGAGATACTTCAGGTACAACTAACATTGGGTAAGACTGCGATCCAGGTCATGGCCTGCTATAAGTCCGCAACCATGTCCCTAGACTCTCACTCCATGTTCCTAAGTACCTTGTAATCTATCAAGCCAATCCAACACTCTCATACTAGGAGACTTCAATTACCCCTCCATCAAATGGGAAAACTACTCAAGCACAAATGCACTGGCCCAACGCTTCCTGGAATTCATCAATTCCAATGCCCTGGACCAGCTCATTCTTACCCCCACTAGAGGAAGCAACATCCTTGACCTGGTTATCACTAACATGGGCAACCATTGCTCTACACCAATAGTCAATTCCTCCCTGGTAAGATCTGACCATAAACTAATCACCACGGAAATCCACATCTCACCCACACCCCCTGCAAAGGTATCCACCATGAAAAACTTCTCCAAAGCTGACTTTGGACTCCTAAAAACAGAGGTGGCTAACTTCACGGCACCCATGCCAATGGAAAATAGATGCATGACTGCTGAATCATATACCAATGCACATTAGGAACACATACATAAATGCATGGAACTAGCCATACCTAACAGAACAAGATGCTCTCCTCCAAAAAAAGGAAGCCAGTCTGGTGGTCCCCTGCCATTAATAATCTCTATAACAGAAGGAATAAGCTGTTGCAGAAAAAGGTGAAGTCTCAAGACTGGAAAAATTCCCTTATTAGCCTCAACAAAAAGTTGAGATCCCTCATCAAAACCTCCAAAGGCAGCTATGAAGGCAGAATTGTGCCAGACACTAAAAACAACCACAAAGCCTTCTTTAGTAATATCAAGAATCATCATGGCAATACTCAGATTTGCTCTGAGTTACTGCACAATGGTACCCCTATACTGAGCCAACAGATATTGCCAACATACTGGCCAACAGATTCAGTGCCAACTTTACCCCTCTCTCCCCAAAGGACCAATCTCAATACCAGAAGAATGCCAGGCACCCTGCATTACTGCAGCACAGGTTAAAGCTGCATTGTTTAAGGCCAAGAATACAGCTTCCATGGGACCCAACAATGTCCCTAGCTGTGTTCTACATGAATTACAAAGTGAACTGGCACCACATCTGTGTGCTCTGTTCACTCACAGCCTCACCTCAGGCTTTGTCCCTACTGAATGGCACACTGCTACAGTCATCCCCCTCCATAAAGGAAGACCGACTACAGACCCTGGAAATTATTGCCCCATTAGCCTGATCAGTCTGATATGTATGGCTATGGAGTGCATCATCATGGACCTAATTAACAAGGATATAGGGAATCTCCAAACTCTAGATCCCATGCAATTTGGTTTTGTGAAAGGTAGATCATGCCTGCTCAACCTGCTTGACTTTGAGTCAGTCACCAGAGTGGTGAATGAAGGTAAGGAAGTTCATACAGCCTACCTCGATCTGGCCAAGGCCTCTGATACCATTTCTCACACAGGAATTATCGATAAACTCACCAAACTAGGCATCAACCCCTATATTGTTAGGTGGGTTGCAAATTGGCTTACAGATAGAGCATACAGTGTGAAAGTAGTGGACTCCAAGTCAGACTGCCGACCAGTCAGGAGTAGAGTCCCACAGGGATTGGTCCTGGCTGCCCTCCTGTTTAGCATCTACTTCTCAGAAGTCTAGACCAAAATGGACGGACTCTGGCTGATCAAATTCGCAGGTGACTACAAGCTGGGAGCCATTATTAATTCCCCAAGTGATGCAGACATCCTACAGAAAGGTCTCACTGAGACCAATGACTGGTGTCAAAACCATGGCCTTAAGCTTAATGCCAAAAAATGCGTCATCATCCCCTTTGGGAAAAACTCAGTTCCCACTAATTACCACATTGATGGGAGCCCACTGAACACTGAAGGCATTATAAGAGATCTGGGGATGCAGGTTGACAGCAACCTCTCCTTCAACCACCACATTACCACTGTGATCAGAAAGTCCTTCTGTGTAGCACATCTCATTACTAAGGGTTTTGCATCCAGGAAGAAAGAGGTCATCATTTCTCTCTACTCTTCCCTCATTAGACCAGTCATAGAGTATAATGCCCCCTTTGGCATGTACCTCACTAGACACCTGCAACAGCTGGAGAGGCCACAAAAGTACCTCACAAAGAGGATCCTAGGCCTTAAACACATGTCCCACATGGACATATTCAAAAAACTCCAGCTATTCTCTGTCTCATATTATCTACTAAGAGGCGATATCTGCTTGACATATAGAGAAGTTTTTTTTTTTTTTTTTTTATGGTCACAACCAACCAATAATGGGGGGGGGGGGGGTAGCTTTTGCTGTATCTCAGACTAGTAAAGAGAAAATTAAAAAAAAAACAGCAGTGAGGAGAAATTTAAACTTAATGGGTACAACACTTAAGCACTCTACTTTATATGGGAGGGAAAGGAACAGTGTAAATTACAGACAGAAGAGAAGGAGCAAGAAGATGGTCGGCACCTCGGTGATGTGCAGCTGAGGAAGGGGGTCACAGCTGCTTTAATTTAGTTGAAGTGAGACAGGCATTATAGGACCACAGGTGCTCCATCCAAAAACAATTTTGCTTTCTGTTAGCTTGAAAAGGATTAACAGAGTAAGATTAACATAAGACAAATTCCATCTGCCCACTCAACACATCACTGGGGAAGACCTTGGGGTGAGAGAAATTCTAATTCATGTAGTTAAAGTTATCCCTGATGACTAGTGTTCCTCCAACCCACATAGTTAGATTTATCACTAGTAGCTAGTGTCCACCCTGACCCAGTGCTGCACTAGTAGCTAGTGTCCACCCTGACCCAATGCTGCACTAGTAGCTAGTGTCCACCTTGACCCAATGCTGCACTCACTCACATGAGCACACACACACACACACACACACACACACACACACACACACACACACACACACACACACACACACACACGCACACATACACACACCTCTAACCTACCCCCTCAGTAACACACCTACTGCTACGTCCCAGGCAAACACACACTCACACATACAGTCAAACATGCAGCCCCTCATATACACTTACACCCCCCCAACATTACCTGAATGCTAAACTCCCCAGTACTTATCTTTACCATGATGGCTGAACATAGGCTTTTGGCTGTGTTCATTACCCTGCACAGACAAGCCCAGCTGTGCTAAGTTACGTAGCCAAGATATTCTCTGAAACTTGGCTATGTAACTGTCTTTCCACATGCAGTTTCGGGGGAGAGCACATGGCTATTTAATATATGTCTCTCATCTGGATTGCCTCACTGGTATGTATCATGGCCACAGAAGACAGCCCACAAATGGACCATGGCCACAGAAGACAGCCCACAAATGGACCATGGCCACAGAAGACAGACTACTAATGGGCTGCTTGTCTTCATGTTACAGCACTGTGGTTGTCTGTCTCTGAATCAGAAATGGTTACTGTGTGGTGTACACTTTGCTGTAACCTTTCTGAAGTCAACATTCATGTACACCTTGCAGTAACCTTCTGAATTTGGGCAATTGTGTGCCCCTGACTCTTTTGCATCTTTTCCAGTTTAATGCTGTAATAAACATATTAGCTGTATGTAAAGATGGACTAACTGAACTAGATCCCTCTAACTGGTTACCCTAAACTTCCCCAGTAAACAGTTAAGTAGGTGATTACTGCCCATTGACAACTGCTTGTTTATTTATTTGCTTTTCTTTACTAGGAAAGCTCAACTGGGACATGCAAGACACCTTTTTAGTGGAGGTCAGATGGAGAAAGGCTCCAATGCAGTGTACACAGTTTATGATAACAAAAAAGTTCAAAGTGCATATAAGCAGTTTAACAAATATTATACGACTACTCATTACTATTCAAAAACAAGCACGCTGATTTGATAGCCTAATCAGAGTGCCTGTTGTAAATCAAGCATATAACAATAGAAAAAAAACCCGGCTGCTGAAGTACCATTGAGTGGCCAGACCTTCTATTGGTATCTGCTGAGGGATAGAGCAAAATATGAGAAAAATCAGTTACATTCTGCAAAAGTGAAGAATCAGAAATGTACCTGATTTTCCTTGCATTTCTGCACTGTCCCTTGAAAAATCTTAGCAGTACATTTTTATCTTGTATTTTTGGTCTGTTTCTCATAAAAATTGTAGTTTTCTGGCAAGTCACTAGGAACTGAAGTTATTAATTAACGACAGTCATTTCAGGTTCAGGCTTCATATCCTTTTGAAAATGCATGCAATATTTAAAATCTGTCTATTTCTGGACCTTTTCCCTCCATTGTGTTGAGCTTTGTCCAGATTTGTTGCATTGAGTATGCCGGTGGTGGTGGTGTGGGGGGGGGGGGGCAGCAACCAAGATACTCTTTTTTTTTCTATTACTTCTCCAGCACTGATGTACTGTGCAAGCATGGGAGCATAAGTCCCATAAGCATTAGCAAACTAGAAAGAATGTGGAGGAACACTACAGCACCATTATACAAAGACATTATTTAAGAAAGGTAAGCAATTTCTTTCTTAATGTCATTGTATAATAGCAATAGTGATCAAACCACACCATCTGTGGTTAAATGCTGATATACCCACTGACAGTCATGGATTATTGCTTAATAAAACCACATTTATAAGACTGATATTCCTTCTCCTAACAGCAAAGGATTCTAAGTGACAGTGGGATCACTGCTTCTAAAAGAACACTGAGCTGTTTGGGGTAGTTTCTCCCTTTACAAGTATTGTGTGACTGTAGAGTTAGCATATGTAAGTCGAGGGTGTAGGTGGATTGCCTCCACATGGTGGGGGTGTACAGAGGTCTCCCCCCGGCAAAATTAGCCTTTTTTTATCTGTGCAGAAGAAATGTCAGTGAGTTGTTTCTCAGTCATTTGTGATTGATGAGTGTTTCTGTCAGCGATCATGCCATGATTGTTTACAGGTGGTAGCTTTCAGTTTGCATCAACTACAGCCCCAGATATGAGATAAAAGATCATGCATCAGGCTTTCCACTCACATTGTGCAACATGGAGACAGAACTGAGATCTGCATGTGGTTGGTAGCAAACAATTTATCATGGACAAGACCTCTGGTTTACAGTTACTAAAATTTAATTCCATTTTCCTTTGCTGAAATTCTCAGATATCCAATGTTGTCTTTTCTGTCTGTTTCAACCTGTGGGGTTCCTCAGATCTGATCAGATCTGACACCAGCTTTCCAAAAGCCTTTAGCTCTAAAGCTCCACCTCCTCTCTCATAACACCTCGTGAGTCTAATTCATCTCTTGTTTGTCATTTTCAAGTAACAGGCATGGCTCCTGAGGGTCCAAGCTAATTTTTTTTTACTAATGTTAACATTTGTTTCTCCCTTGAATTGTCCAGTCCCTTCCTAAAACTCATTTTTAGTATAATTAAGTTGTCTGATAGTTGTAGTTAGCTAATTTAGAGAATGTTTTTTTGTGTGCTTATTTGCTGGTCAGTTACCCATAATTTTTCTAGTTCTTCACTGTTGACTTTTCTCTTTTAGCTTTTTTCCTTTACTTAAGTACTAAGGGGATCATTAAAAGCAAATTTCTCCTCTGTATAGGATTATTGTTAGTGTTTGTAATGCTTGTTAGATTTTGTAGAGTGTAGTCCTTTTTTTGCAGTTGTAGTGTTTTGGTACTTTGTACTTTAGCTTTAAGCTATAGCTGTGCGCCTTTTTCTACAGGTATGGGCAAGTGCTTGATGTTTCAGATGAACCTGAGTTGTGGGCATAAATCATCATCCCAGGATTCTCATGACTAGAGGCCAGAAACCCAAAAGACTTGGAGAAATTAAAAAAAGCCAGAAGTATAGCTGGCTCAACCAGCTGCCCTGTGCTTGTACCACAAACTAGCACCCCACACCCTCAACAAATAAATAAAAAAAAATACAACTCCTGCAAAATTTCCTTTAAAAACTGTAGTAAACTACTTGATACAAATGTAGCAGTTTGTACCCTACACGGAGCACTGAGGTGCTCAGGTTTTAGTTAAAAAAAAAGAAACAAATCTTGTCTCTTTTAAACTGTAGCAAGCTGCTTAATACAAATGTGGCCGCAATTGTTGTTAGAGTTTATACCCTGCACAGAACACTGTGGCTCTTAAGTTTATTTTGAAAAAAAAAAAAAACAAATAAACAAATCTTTTTCTTTTACACTGTAGCTAACTGCTTGCTACAGTTTATACCCCACATGGAGCACTACATCACTAAGTTTTCATAAAAAAATACTTTAAATGTACCAAACTGCGTGTTAAAATGTAGCAAGCAGTTGCTACAGTTTGGACCATACACAAAGTGCTGCAATGCGCAGGTTTGACCACAGATGCAATACAGCTTTTCAAAGCCAGTATTGCACTAAAGAGTGATCAGGAATCGGGATGATGGATTGGATGGCTGATCACACCCCTAACACTTTGTGACAGGATATTTGCCTCCTTCACCCCACTCTAGCTGTTCTACTACTCATGACAAATGTGTTATTTGTTTGGGCATTGCCCATCTCGATGAAGAACATCAGACTTGCTCTTGGGTTGTCAACTTTTCATGTAAAAAATTCTGGACATGTATATGAAAGCCAGATGCATGCAATTTTGGTACCCCGTCCCCTCGCACTAAACATTTCCAGTGTCCCATTAACTGGTTATTTCTACATTTCTTCCCAGTTGCCATAAACACTGTTCAAAACTCTCAGTGTGCATATTGTTTTTTGCTTTACTTCTACAATTATTACAGATATTTAGATTTAATTTAAACCTTTTCTTTCAAAATTTGTAGCACAAACACTAATAGATATTTGCTAAACAAAGCAACACAGTCTCACAATGAAAACAGACTTAGCATTAAAACTTCTCTGCCTTTGAAACTCGCATTCATTGAAACAGCATTGAAACCCACATTCAAGGAAAATGCATCTGGCCAGTGGCGTATTAAGTTTACTTCTGGGCTGTTTTCAAATCATAGGCCTTTTGCACACATTATTAGGACCATGCTAAAGTTCTTTGATTCACCTTCCTGATTGTATTAAATTATGATATATAATAATTGAATTACATCCCTTGATTAATACAGCACCACTTGTTAGAGTGTGTTCTAAATTTATAGTTTTGAACATTTTCCAGTAAGCAATGAAACAAAACATATGAACCAATAATGACAAAAATGACAAATTCAGAACATTCTAAACATAAAAGGTGACACAAGCTTCTGTCGTTACAATCCACCAATATCAGTCAATATGCACAATCTCTGCAGAAGTAAAAGTCATCTGAATAATTCCACATAAAAGAGATCTGTAACTAATGAAAAGGTTGCTGCTATATCACAGTGTTTCATCTACAAATTCAATACCTGCTGCCCTTGAAGAATAAATTGCCTATGTTACATTAAAACAATGGTAAGACGGTAATATTGCAATAGAGAATGGATGGCAAGCTAAAAACAGGTTCATAGTTACTAGACATCTCATCCAAAGGAGGGCATACTCAGGACTACAACACCCACCCCCCTAAAATACAACACAGTATCAGCAATCCAGCCACATGCTGTGGAAAACTACTTCCCTATAAGAGTTCAAGTCAGCCCAAGACATACAATATCCAAAACTGCATACAACTGGTTTACTACACTTTCAGTTGCCTATGCACCTGAAAGTTACAAAAAAGTTCACAAGCCTACAGTTTGTTTAACTACATGCTCTACAATTTAGTACTACCTATGTCACACACTCAGAAAAGTACAGGCATGCTGAACAGCATATTTAGACTTTACTACTCCACTATCAATATATTATGTATTATACTAACATGCTGTTGGCCCAGGATGACCTTGCTTAAATCACTGCCTAAAATCTGTAACCTGCATCATTAAAACTCAAGTCTGAAATAGAACATAACTTGCTTGCTATATAACTATTTTAAATCTAGTTGCCGCTGAGCAAAACAATGAAGGGTACCTAGGAGAATGGTCTCCAAAACCTTCAATATGCAATTGGTGATGAAAAAATAAAGCTCCAGAGGTTTACAAGACGTAATAAAAGCTGATTTATTTGTTGAGATAGGTTAGCGCTTTCGCAATAGCTTCATCAGACCTTCAATGACATAAACCATTAAAAATCAATGTTTTAAATATACAAAAAGGCGCCAAAATCCCTTGAGCTCCTTAAAGATACAGCGCTCATTAAAAACGCATTAAAAACATAATATCTAAAGCTGTACATAATAAACGTATAGCTATAAATAATAAAAAACCTAACATATTAAAAACATTTAAATACAAATGTTTATAATGATGATAAAAAACATGAAAAAAAGAGAAGTAAGTATAAAAATATAAAAATTCAACAATGTATACATATTAACATTTCTTATTTCCTAGCCTCCTGGATTTCAATAGTGGACGTAAGGGGACTTTCCCATTCAAACCTGGTGTCTGATCAGCCCTGAACTTAATAATCCAATGAATCTCTCTGGTCTCAGTATAGTTCTTAATGTCCCCTCTCCTATATGTTTTAAAAATCTGTTCCAAAACCCTGAATTTGAATTGATGTGTTACACCCTCTTCCTTGGTGTGTTTGGCCAAGGCATTAAGTAGGTTGCCCTTCCTTGTATGGTATGCATGCTCCCTAATTCTGTCCCTCAATGTTCGATTTGTTTTGCCTACATAGTAGGCTGGACATGATGTACATGAAGCAATGTAAACCACATCTTTGGACATGCAACTACCTTTCGTCCGAATATAATATATACCTGATCCATAGGGGTAAACAAAAACAGGGTCAATCAATATATATGAACAGAAGTTACACTTGTTGCAAGGTGTCATATAAGGTCCTAATGGAGTAAGGGGTGTGTGGTGTGCTTTTGGATAGCAGAGCAACCTCTTGAGATTCTTCTTGTTTCGATAGACAAACTTTGGTCGTTCGCCTGTGAGATCCTTGATGGTGGGGTCTACTGACAATACATGCCAGTGCTTAGAGAAAATGTCCTTGACTGTACCAACATCTCTGGTATAATAAATGGGAAATATAATGTTGTTGTCTGTGTGAAAGCCATCCTTAGGTTGATTGATTCTCATATCACCTGTATATAATTCCATCGCCCCTTCTGAAAAATAGGGTTTAGCTCTATTCTCCCTGAGGCTGTGGATGTCATCCATCCCCCTGGTAATGTCCAAATTGCTGTATCCACGTTCCATAAATCTCATACCAAGGTCTCCTAGTTCCCTTTCCAGGTTTGAGTCTCCAGGTGTATATCTAGACATCCGCATGGATTGTCCTTTCACAATATTGTTGTAGACGTAACCCGGGTGCATGCTGGAACGATGTAATAGTGTGTTCCTGTAACAAGTCTTGCGAAACACTCCTGTGTTGACAATCCCACCGTAGCTTGTCCACAAAGACATCCAAGAACGGGATAGTGGTATCTGACCATTCCATGGTGAAGTTCAGGAATGTGTTGGAACTATTGATCCATTCAAAAAGACACTCCAATTGTGCTAATGTGCCCCTCCAGACAAAGAAAAGATCATCCACAAAACGCCTGTAGAATGGTGCAAACTCCTTGAATAACTCGTTCTGGAATAGATGACAATGCTCCCATTCTGCCATGACCAAGTTGGCGTAGCTATTCGCACAGGAAGTGCCCATAGCTACGCCATCTCGCTGTAAAAAGATCCGATCTTGAAAGCAAAAAAATTGGAATCTAAGATGATCCCCAACAACAGGAGAATCAGATCGACATCATAATTCAGAGATGTAGTGGATCTCCTAATGTATGCACCAATCATCTCTTTGCCCTCTGTATTGGGTATAACGGTGAACAAGGACTGGACGTCCATAGTTACCCATAGAATGTGCTCAACATCAGGGCAAATGTTGACATATTGATACAAATCTAGCAGAAACTGTCTGGTGTCTCTGAGAATGAAACAATTGGCATCAACCAGAGGTCTTAACTGAGCTTCCACAAAGAGTGATAGGGGTTCAGTTGACCATCCCCTCCCTGCAACTATCGGTCTCAGAGGTGGATGCTGTAGATCTTTGTGGACCTTAGGAAGGCCCTGAATGATGGGTATCAGGGGATAGATGACATGGAAGTAATCAAATAAAATCTGATCAATAACCCCTTCACTTAGAAGTCCAAGCAGTGTGGAATGTATTGTATTGATGATAGTATCTACCCTGTTATTGGTGATGGCAATATAGAATCTATCATCAGCCAACATGTGTGACATGTCATGATTGTATCTATCTATATCAAAAACCACGACTCCACCACATTTGTCAGCTGGTCGAATGACAATATCACGGTTATTACAAAGAGAATGTAAAGCTTCTCGTTGTTGGTAGTTGAGGTTATATTTCCTCTTTCTACCTATATGATCTGTCTGATTCATCCTATAAATGTCATCTTCCACCAATTTGCTGTATGCAGCCACTAAGGGATGTACCGGGGGAATGAATGTACTAGGTGTCTTGAAAGCATTGTTGTTCAATGTTGTACCTGTATCTTTGAAAAAGATTCTCAAAGACAAATTCCTAATGAATAATTTAAAGTCCTTCAAAGTCTCTTCATACTTGCTATCCATTGTAGGAATAAAGGAAAGACCTCTAGAAAGGACCCCCCGGTACATCCCTTAGTGGCTGCATACAGCAAATTGGTGGAAGATGACATTTATAGGATGAATCAGACAGATCATATAGGTAGAAAGAGGAAATATAACCTCAACTACCAACAACGAGAAGCTTTACATTCTCTTTGTAATAACCGCGATATTGTCATTCGACCAGCTGACAAATGTGGTGGAGTCGTGGTTTTTGATATAGATAGATACAATCATGACATGTCACACATGTTGGCTGATGATAGATTCTATATTGCCATCACCAATAACAGGGTAGATACTATCATCAATACAATACATTCCACACTGCTTGGACTTCTAAGTGAAGGGGTTATTGATCAGATTTTATTTGATTACTTCCATGTCATCTATCCCCTGATACCCATCATTCAGGGCCTTCCTAAGGTCCACAAAGATCTACAGCATCCACCTCTGAGACCGATAGTTGCAGGGAGGGGATGGTCAACTGAACCCCTATCACTCTTTGTGGAAGCTCAGTTAAGACCTCTGGTTGATGCCAATTGTTTCATTCTCAGAGACACCAGACAGTTTCTGCTAGATTTGTATCAATATGTCAACATTTGCCCTGACGTTGAGCACATTCTATGGGTAACTATGGACGTCCAGTCCTTGTTCACTGTTATACCCAATACAGAGGGCAAAGAGATGATTGGTGCATACATTAGGAGATCCACTACATCTCTGAATTATGATGTCGATCTGATTCTCCTGTTGTTGGGGATCATCTTAGATTCCAATCTTTTTTGCTTTCAAGATCGGATCTTTTTACAGCGAGATGGCGTAGCTATGGGCACTTCCTGTGCGAATAGCTACGCCAACTTGGTCATGGCAGAATGGGAGCATTGTCATCTATTCCAGAACGAGTTATTCAAGGAGTTTGCACCATTCTACAGGCATTTTGTGGATGATCTTTTCTTTGTCTGGAGGGGCACATTAGCACAATTGGAGTGTCTTTTTGAATGGATCAATAGTTCCAACACATTCCTGAACTTCACCATGGAATGGTCAGATACCACTATCCCGTTCTTGGATGTCTTTGTGGACAAGCTACCGGGTGGGATTGTCAACACAGGAGTGTTTCGCAAGACTTGTTACAGGAACACACTATTACATCGTTCCAGCATGCACCCGGGTTACGTCTACAACAATATTGTGAAAGGACAATCCATGCGGATGTCTAGATATACACCTGGAGACTCAAACCTGGAAAGGGAACTAGGAGACCTTGGTATGAGATTTACGGAACGTGGATACAGCAATTTGGACATTACCAGGGGGATGGATGACATCCACAGCCTCAGGGAGAATAGAGCTAAACCCTATTTTTCAGAAGGGGCGATGGAATTATATACAGGTGATATGAGAATCAATCAACCTAAGGATGGCTTTCACACAGACAACAACATTATATTTCCCATTTATTATACCAGAGATGTTGGTACAGTCAAGGACATTTTCTCTAAGCACTGGCATGTATTGTCAGTAGACCCCACCATCAAGGATCTCACAGGCGAACGACCAAAGTTTGTCTATCGAAACAAGAAGAATCTCAAGAGGTTGCTCTGCTATCCAAAAGCACACCACACACCCCTTACTCCGTTAGGACCTTATATGACACCTTGCAACAAGTGTAACTTCTGTTCATATATATTGATTGACCCTGTTTTTGTTTACCCCTATGGATCAGGTATATATTATATTCGGACGAAAGGTAGTTGCATGTCCAAAGATGTGGTTTACATTGCTTCATGTACATCATGTCCAGCCTACTATGTAGGCAAAACAAATCGAACATTGAGTGACAGAATTAGGGAGCATGCATACCATACAAGGAAGGGCAACCTACTTAATGCCTTGGCCAAACACACCAAGGAAGAGGGTGTAACACATCAATTCAAATTCAGGGTTTTGGAACAGATTTTTAAAACATATAGGAGAGGGGACATTAAGAACTATACTGAGACCAGAGAGATTCATTGGATTATTAAGTTCAGGGCTGATCAGACACCAGGTTTGAATGGGAAAGTCCCCTTACGTCCACTATTGAAATCCAGGAGGCTAGGAAATAAGAAATGTTAATATGTATACATTGTTGAATTTTTATATTTTTATACTTACTTCTCTTTTTTTCATGTTTTTTATCATCATTATAAACATTTGTATTTAAATGTTTTTAATATGTTAGGTTTTTTATTATTTATAGCTATACGTTTATTATGTACAGCTTTAGATATTATGTTTTTAATGCGTTTTTAATGAGCGCTGTATCTTTAAGGAGCTCAAGGGATTTTGGCGCCTTTTTGTATATTTAAAACATTGATTTTTAATGGTTTATGTCATTGAAGGTCTGATGAAGCTATTGCGAAAGCGCTAACCTATCTCAACAAATAAATCAGCTTTTATTATGTCTTGTAAACCTCTGGAGCTTTATTTTTTCATCAGCAATTGCATATTGAAGGTTTTGGAGACCATTCTCCTAGGTACCCTTCATTGTTTTGCTCAGCGGCAACTAGATTTAATTTCTTACTTCTGCTTTTTCGCTTTTCCGCTGAGCATTAACTCCGCTGGAATTGACTTTGTTTTTGATTATATAACTATTTTGTTTTGGCTACTGCAATATAACAAATGGAACAACAACAGTTTTAAATGTTATGATGCCAAAATGGTTCCCAAATAAATCCAAGTTTCTTCTGGAATGTTATTATTTTAACATACTATGTTTCAAAAAGAGAAAAGCTCACAGCAACATGGAACATAACTTCAGCAGGCTGCTATAGTTCAGAGATGACAGGAAAGAAGGCACATTCTGATTCAAAGCTTCAGTATATATGGCTCTATTATGGAATGACAAATGGCAAAACACTAAACTTTAGAAACCCCCAAAATAAAGCTAAAAACATAGAAGAGTGAAATAATTAACATGAAGTGTTATTTCATATGGGACCAAGCCTGCCCTGCACCCCTGATGTTGGGGGCAAGTACTCCACTCCCCTGAACTTATACCATCACATACACATACATACACATACAGACACACATACTAACCTCATGGTTGTACCAATTCGATAAAGGGAGAAATCTCCCAGAAGTTAATCAGTGCTGATGTGCACTTAGAAATCATACTGGTAATTATTTCCTATGGAAAACAACAATCACCTTTGAGTTCTCCAGTGTCTTATGCTTCAGGCAATAGATGCTTGAGAATTTCACTTCAGCCACCTGTAAATATATGATATATACTGATGACTACTTGTGATGTTTTGTAAATCGCTGGGAATGCAAAATAAATGAATGAACATGATCAAATTCCACAGAGATTATTGCAATAATTAACTTATACAAAGAACCCACAACTAACCTATTATGACCACCATTAATGTTTATTTATTTAGGTAGCTATTAAGTTTGTTAAGTGGGTACATTATCTAGTCTTCAGACTATTTTGAGCCATGACCTAGGCCAGGGTTACAAAGTTAATCATACACTTTATGATGAAGGGAGATACTACTAGCACGGCTATCTGGAATTTTGTAAATAATTATATGTCATTTGTAAATATCAACATGATTTTTATAAGTTGTTTATATTAGAAATGTATTCTATGTCTGTATCATACTGGTTTGTACAGACATGTGTGTTGAAAAGGTATTTTATAAAGTGTTTGTGTTTGAAATACATTCACAGTATGCCCTACTGGAAGAAAACAGAAATGTACATGCACTATTTTAACTGTCTAAATGTATACATTTTAACAGTGGAAACTGGAATGCAGGAGGTTAACTTCAGTCCAGCAAATTTTAGGAAAATAGCTGAAGTTAAATTACTTTGGGGTGCTGCGGTGGTGCAGTGGTTAGAGTTGCTGCCTCACAGCAAGAGGTTCTCCGGTTTGATCCTCAGCTGGGGTGCCTTCTGTGTGGATTGTCCTCTCTGTGGTCGCGTGGGTTCCCTCCGGGTGCTCTGGTTTCGTCCCACATCCCAAAGACATGCTGTAAGTGGACTGGATACTCTAAATTGGCCCTAGGCATGAGTGCGTGCATGTGTGTGCCTTCTGTGGAAGGTTGGGTGCCGGGCTGGCAACTCAACACCATAAAACTCCACTGCCAATCATGAGTGGACAGATGATCCACTGTGGTGACCCCTAACCGAGAAAAGCCAAAAGAAGAAGAAGCTGAAATTAAATTACTTTATAGGCTATGCAATAAAAAATGGTATCTTTTAGTTTTCAGTGCAGCTAGAGACACAGAGTCTGTGCTGAGAAGCTTTCTGTATTGCCTTTGGGGTTAAATTAATTACTAGTCTTGAAAGAATGAAGGAATGTAATTGTTTTATGACTTCCAGTATCTGCCAAAGATCTGAGGTCTATGTATTTTCAAAGGTAGATGCTAAATAATGCCACCTTACAGCAGTGGGGGGTTTGCCTGGGAACCAATGTCAGATGACAAGAGATGATGTAATTCTGCAAGCTATCCCAGCAGTAATATTTTAGATATTAATTTGAGAAGTCTCTTGGTGAGACAGGGCATTCTGTATTCTGTCTTGAACCTGACAACAACTAGCAGATCCATTCACCACATCTGCCTTGCTCTATTAGTAAGTTCTTAGGTTATACTATTTCTCTTAGATTCAGTCAGGAATATAGTGAAGCTTAGTTTAGATATTTTTCTTTATTTATTTGAGACTGTCCTACAATGTTGTTTTAAATATTTCCTGTGATTTTGATCTTTGATGTCACTATGAATATGTATTTAGTATTGTCTTGTTCTTTTATTATTTATTATTAAATATATTTAAACTTTTCGTTATGGCTGATTTTGTAGAGATATTTAAATGATGAGAGTACTTGCATATTTATTTGGTGACACTGTGTGGACCACTCCTAATAACCTTGCTCTTAGTCAAAGTACCATTTGTATTAATATTAATATTACACAGTAACCTGTTCCAGCCATTCCCAGGTGTGTGTGTGTGTGTGTGTGTGTGTGTGTGTGTGTGTGTGTGTGTGTGTGTGTGTGTGTGTGTGTGTGTGTGTGTGTGTGTGTGTGTGTGTGTGTGTGTGTGTGTGTGTGTGTGTGTGTGTGTGTGTGTGTGTGTGTGTGTGTGTGTGTGTGTGTGTGTGTGTGTGTGTGTGTGTGTGTGTGTGTAAAACAAATCTCCATGAGTGTGTGTGGATCAGCTACTTGGGCATGGACATGAAGCACTGGTTGGACATAGAGAGTGTTGGAGGGCTTGGCTTGGAACCCTGGCTAAGGACTCAACTTTATAGCTGTGCCAGTGAGTCTTTTTGGGAATCTGGAGAAAGAGGGAGAAACCAGTCCTGGACTGACTGTGGTCTCCGTGTGCTCTTAAGGGAAATTGCACTTGATGCAGAGAGCTGCATCTGGAAATACTATGTGTGTCTTGTCATTCTTCACAGTGTACATCCTTCACTGATGCCATTAGTGAGGATTGAGGCTACTTGATTACTGGTCCAGTGGTGAGTCATCACACACTTACTATTCTATAATACAATATGATACAGAGAATGACCATACAGGCATACAGAGAAAAGTATTTTTTGCATTAATGCAGCACACTTAAAGCAAGTAAAAATGTTTACAGAGTTAGGATATCACCTAAATGTCCATTCTTGGTCCATCCATTGAACAGTTCAGAATTCTTCAAGAATTCAAATTCCATGAACGTGGAAGACAAAGATGTAAACAACTGGTCGCACAGATACAGAAGAATGTTTTCATCTTCTGCATCTGTGTGACCAGGTGCAAAGAGTGCTCTTAAAGAAGAATGCCCTTAAAAAATGTAATTTTTTTTTAATTAAAAGAAAATTAATCTCCTTGTATTTTTTTCAGACAGTATGCTGTCCGGTCTGTTTTCCGGACAGTGTCCCTTAATTCTGGACAGTCTGGAAGAATTCTGGATGGTTGGCAACCCTACTTGCTCCGCCTTTCATGATAGGAGGGCTAAGCTGGTTTTGAGGGCCTTGCTGCCTGCCTCTCCTCCTCACTATTGCCATCTCCTTCGTCCTTCCCTAGGAAAAAATCAGATAAGAAGAATGTGCATAACAGAGATGCTTAAAAAAATCCAATGGTAAAATGAGGGAAAAAGAGAAAGAAAGAGTGAATGAAAGAGCAAGGAGAGAGAAAAGTTAAATCTTAAGGAAAGGGCATCTAAAAATGTACTGCTGATTCTTCATCTTCATTTTTACTTGATCCAAAGATTCCCAGGCCTTTGGCTGCTCTGGTGGCTTCTTCAAATTCAGAGTTGATACCTCTCTGGCACCATTCTCTCTCAACGTTGGATATGACACAGTTCCCTACTTCTGATTCAGCAGGTTCTCTGGCTCAAGATCTTTGAAGCCCTAGGCTCTTGTTAGGTTTGGTCCCAGGCAGGACATTTTCTCCCTTGCCGCCTATTGCTCCTCATGAGTCTCTTCTACATCTACCCCCCTTGGGTCCAAGGCTCCCCTTTTTTGATCCAAAATTTTTCTTTTCAGACATCTAGACAGGAGAAGCCCACCTCAAACCTTCTGCCAGGTCTGTGAAGTCTTCCAGGAGCTTGAAGAATGTTGACTTGCACCAGTTTCTGAGATCCCTCTTAAAGACCCAAATGGAATTGGGGATCATTTCCTCCTCCTCAACTTCAAGGGTCGAGAGTTTCTTTCAACCTGTTCCTACTGCTCAAGGTTTTGTTCAGTTGATTCTGACAATTTCCTTTCCTTTCCTCCTTTGAATCCCCCCCATGAGCTCTGCTGTCTTTGGATCCTGTTCTGACCCACTTTACCCCTACATTGGTGTTGGTGCTGATAGCCTGGGTTCCTTTTGCACTGAAATCTGCCTTGTTATCCTAAACTCCAGTGTTGTCAGTTACACAGGTGTCCCAATGCCAATGTATTGGACCTGAGCATTTTGAGTTTGGAGTTTCAGATTCCTCTCACCCTCTGGGTACCCCAGCTCTTGATAAGTTTGGCTCCAGTCACAATGTGGGACCCAACTCTATCATCAGTTGGGATATGAGATTCCACAAGACTGGAGGATTGAAAGAGCTCTGTTTCCATCTATCTTGCTTCAGTGTTGGTGTTCAATGTTGCTGAAAGTTTGTTGCCTCACTTGGACACCAGTAGTTTGGCACTAGTGCTGGATCCATCCAGATCCCCACATTTGCCTGACATCTCTGATTCTCTTACATAGCCCTTGGTACAGCCCACACTGACTGGCACCAACCAGGCCTGGACCAGGGATCTCCTTTGTCTTCTGTGTACCCTCTCTGTGCCTCCTCCACAGGATGCACACAGAAAGATCTTATTTAAGAGGAAGCACTTAGAATCACCTGAGGAGTCTCCCATTGAAGATTCCAACCTCAATTAAGGGGAATGATCCGCAATGTCTGTCCTGCAAAGATGTCTTTTTTGTCGACTTATTGGAATTGAAGCATCAGTGAGGAGGATGGACCACTGAAGTCCCTTCCTCAGTCCAGTGGTGTTACTCGAGGGCTTTGGTGTGGGCCTATCCAAATTGTGGGTAGTACCCCCTCGATGCCCTCATCATTCTGATGTCTCTGAGAACTTGGAAGAAGACTGGCACAGTGGATCCAATCCTACATACGCCTGACAATGTTTTGGCCCTCCCAAGGATAAGGCCCATTACAGCAAGGGTCCAGTGTTAGATGCTAATGTAATTGCTGTAGCCACTAAAAAAAGACAATTCAGAAGAGAGTGAATCAGTCCAGCCCATGAGTTACATGGCTCATTTAACTCCAGCTTGACCTTGTTATTGAGGTATCTAAGTTGGTGACATAGATAGGTAACAAAACTGACTTTTTAAATGTTACCATGCGAGCATCAAGAGAAGAGATCAACTTCTTAGATGTTAATTTGAAGATTAAAGATGGTCAAATACAGACAACAGTTTCTAAGAAACCGTGCTGGAAGAAGAATATTCTGGAGAGATCTATTATGCATCCCACCTTGTATTTCAAAATATTATCAAAGGGCAAATGTTGAGACTATCAAGGATCACCAACAATGACATGGAGCGCAATACAACAATGGACAATATGATCAAGAATCTTGAAGGCAGGGGTTACTCTATGAAAGAATGTCTAGAAATTACTGACGTGGTGAGTTTTGAAAGACAAGGTAGAAGCAAGCCCTATTTGTCTAAAAAGTCTGATGAATAATTGAGGACAACGTGAAAGCGCTTACTAAGTTATAATAAAAGCTTTTCACATTATTTTACTTAACCATGTTTGTTGTCAGCCAGTTTTTATTCTGGTTATGTTTTAAGGCTTGTTCTTTGTATATGCCTTATTAACTATTGTGCTATTGGAATTTACATATGTTCTGTGCCTTTAAGAAACTTAATTAGGTTTTCAGTGGAGGGTATTTAAACCAATCTGAATCCCAAATAGTCAGTTCTGAGGAAGTCCAGGCGTACATTGATTTGGATGTTGGTTGGAAATGGACAAATAAAGTTTTTAAATACACTAATTTCACTATTGGGTGACACTTGTTTTTATGGTGGAATATTTTACAAGGGTTGTACACCACTAGTGGGTTCTAAAAGTCAGGTGATAAGTCCTCCACATCCAAGGAAATGGATCCACAGAAGCAGTGAAGTGATTTTAAAGTTCTGTTTTCAACTCCTAAGGCTCTGAGGATGGAGGAGCATGTCACATGGACCCCTACTTACATTCCTCTTCTGGATCCAGAGTTAGGAGTTTCAATTACCATACATGACTCACCTAAGAAACAGGAATGCCCAGCTTTGAGACCCTTTCAGCCCGCTTGATGAAATCCTTCAAGTCCTACAGAAGTACTTCAGAGGTTGATTTGGATCACATTTTGTAAATGTTTCTGAAGTCCCAGATGGGGAATGGGGTCATTGTGACTCCATTCGCTGCAAAGTTGGTTTGTATTCATTCACTTCACCCCTATCCAGCCATCCTCACTGTTCTGACCTTTTGGCTCTGGTCCTTTTGGATCTGTATGGTCACCAGGATCCTGTGGCCTGAGAGCCCTTGATACAAGCTTAATCAGCTCTGGGGTTTTTTTTGATCTGACTCACCTGGTTCTGAGCTTGTTGGATATGGTGCCTGAATCTCAGAGCCAAGGAATTTGGTGGGTGCCCCTGTTGTTTTCTCAGAGAAATCTACCTTTGATGCTTTGGTTCAGTCCCCACCTCAGTGCTGGCCCCTAAACAAATCCACAGGTTCCACCTATTGCAGTTATATTGACACTAAACATTCTGCCCAGGTACAGAGACAGTCCTTGGAAGACTCAGGATCCTCATCCCCTGTGCCACCAGAAAACTGGGCATGTAAGAAGTTACCATTTCTGTGGCCTCATCTAAAACACCCACCCTGAGTTTTGAACCTGACTCCATATCTGATCTCTCACCAATAGGGTCAGACTCACCCAAACCTGAAGTCCCTCAAGCTGACTGCCTGGTTTCTCCAGTTCCAGTAATGGTTAGAGAGCTCAAGCTTTTTCAGAGAGGTGTAGAGATCATTTCCACTTCTCAAAAGTGCTCCAAAAGAAAAGTTTACTATAGCAAATGAAAAACATGTTTGTTATGGGCTGTTTCTAAAGGTGTGGTTCCCTTTTTAGCATGTCTGGATGTTGTCCTAGAATTTTTAGCTGACCTTTTCCACTCCAGATCTCGTTACTGCACCATCAAAGTTTAGTTGGCAGCCATTTTTAACTTCATATTTGTCAAAGCCAGCTTCCTTTGACATCACTAAGATTATCAAAAGGTTTTCGGAAGGGCACCTTTCTCCTTATATGCCTTGTTAGAGACCCTGTTCCTCTCTGGGATCTTCCCAGGGTTCTTCAGGCCTTGACTAATTCCCCCTTTGAGCCTTCTCCCATCACTGACTTGAAATGTCTTTCTTAGATAACTCTATTTTGGTGGCAGTAACTTCAGTCAGAAGAGGTTCAGAGCTTAAGACATTATCCAGTGTACTTCCCTACTTAGTTTTCCACAGGAACTGAGCTTCCTTATGGTTTAATCCATTTTCCTCTCCAAGGTGACCTCAACATCTAATTTAAATCAGTCCATCTAGCTTCCTGTTTTCTTTCCAAATTTCAGCAACAAAGGGGAGCATGTTTCATAACCTGGAACTTCATCATCAACTGAGATTTTATATGGACAGAACTAAGCATTTCTGAAAATCTGATTAGCTGTTTGTTTTATTTTCTGAAGTTAAATTTGAAAAAAAAAAGTGTCTAAGGTGACCCTGTTCAGCTAGCTGTCTGATTGGTTTTCATTTGTTAACGCCAATAAAGGTCTTGCCCTGCTGCATAGATCTAAGGCTCACTCAACAAGGCAGTCACTACTTCAACAGTGTTTTTAGCCATGATTCACTGAGCAATATTTGTGCTGCAGCAACATCATCATGCAGTTATACCTTTATTGATCATTACAAGCTTGACATTTAGTCCATGTCTAGAGCTGCTTTTGGCTCCACTGGGTCGTGAAATGTTCTCTCCTCCTACTACCATCCATCTGTCTAACTGGGAATTCTGTCCTACAGGTTGAGACAGATGTAAAAGACAGCATCAGATACAAAAGTCATGTATTTACCATAACATTAGATTCTTGATGTCTTTTTCCATCCATCTCAACTCTCTCGCCCACCACTCCCCCTTCCAAATTGTCATTTATGTTCTACATCTTGGGAGGTCTGTTTTATGTTTCCCTGTCTTTAAGATGTCCCTCTTCCCATTTCTTGTTATCGGTGTATCTTTTGGTGTTGGCAGCAAACTTGATCTGAGGAGAATTATACTCTCAAGGTATTATGGGATAGGAGGTGGAGCTACTTCTAGAAAGCCAATGTTGGAGCCAGTTGGATCTGAGGAACCCCACAAATTGAGATGGATGGAAGAAGACAACATGGATCTAGAGTTATGGAGGTACATCACTTTTTTATAGTAGTGATTGTTAGGTTCCATAAACTGTAACGCCATTATAATTTTTGTTGTTGTTGATGCAAGCAGACCAAAAGTAGATTTTTTTCTGTCTTTATAAAAGCACAATAAATGCCGATTTTCAATACAGCCCACGTAGTAAAGAAAACTGGCAGTAAAATGGAGATTTGCAGGATTAGTGGTCTAGTCTAAAATTAGAAATGCTATGAATTCCCTTACTTTTACTAGAACATAAAACCATTTTAGAATTTTATAGGATTTTCTGGGTGAAGGGGTGAAACAGTAGCTTTGAACATGAATTCACAAAAACAAGGCACTGTGAATTCATTTGCAACAGGATTTCTGACAGATAAGACTACATTAAACTCTGTCAGTCAGCAGAAGAAATGACCAGTACAAGATATAATCCCTGGGATTCAGAAAGGGTTACCACAAGTGGTAAGTCTTACCACAAGCAGCATACCCCTCTCTGTATCCCTTTCTGATTCAGAAATATCCTTACTTCAGTTATTGCCTGTGAGTGGAAGAATCACCGCTAATGGCAGTCCAGCCAGCTGTTGTAAATTTTAATGATGCAATCCTGGGGAGCTACTTATCTAATTAGCTATCTGCTACCCCTCCCCAAATACCTGTGGCTGCTGATTTATGCTGCTAAGTTTTTTAGAGAATCTCTTGGCTGCATAAGTTGACATGGAAGGCTGAGAAAGTTAACTTAGACATGGAACTGCTGTCAGTCATTGAAGTCAATGGATGAAGTTGCATTACAGGTAAGTTCTGTGAAATTCAACAAAGATATGGGGTGGGTATGTGTGACTGTGTGTGTGTGTGTGTGTGTGTGTGTGTGTGTGTGTGTGTGTGTATGTGTGTGTGTCTTTCTGCCTGTCTGCCTGGGTAGTCACAGTAAGAAGATTAGGTAGGGATCAAAAGTGTGGACGTGTGTGTGTGTGTGTGTGTGTGTGTGTGTGTGTGTGTGTGTGTGTGTGTGTGTGTGTGTGTGTGTGTGTGTATGAATGTCCAAATGTGCACATGTGAGTGAGTGTGTGTGTGGGAGGAGCACTTGTTATACCCCTCTTAACATTACTGCTGAAGAATTCTGGACAAAAAAAAAAATGGGGAACAAATGGCTGAAATCAAAAACACTTTTTAAAGTGGAGATAATTTTGCTATAATGGTTAAGGTCTTTGCCTCCCAAGCACAAGTTACAGGATTTGAACCTGACCTACATCCAATGCCAGTGTACAGCTTGCATGTTCTCGCTATGTCTCTTTGGGAGTTGAGTTTATCCTACCTTGCAAAAGCATGCTGGGCGTTACCACCCCAACCTTACAAAAAAAAAAACCTGAATGGAGTCATAAGCAGCAAGATAGACTCTAGATTGTATCTATCTGGGGAAGAGTTATGTAGACCAGTCACTTTAGGCATCAGTTGAGTTGCTCAGAGATCCCCTGGATAGGAAAGCATGGATCACAGACTGTGTGCTGCATTAGTGCTAGCCACTTGATGGTGCAAAAACTGGATCTAAGTGATTTGGTCACAGGCATGGTGATTTACTTGTGATAAATGGTTGAGGATGAAGCTGAAGACCTAGTGTATTCCACCCTACAGCAGAGATCCAGACTAATGTTGGGAGAGCACTATGTCCCACTATTGGTCAGTGTGGGCGTATTGAGCTCATCAGCTGGTGACCAGTTGCTCACTATTTGTTGAGCACAAGCTGGACTAGGTTGAAGGCCTGTAAGTCACTGGAGTGAAACTACAAGAGTTCAGGGAAATACACAAGGCTCTCGCACCTTAGAAAGAAGAGGAAATAGATGGAGGTGAAGAGGAATGGCAGTGTCTCAAGACAATATGTGTCAAAACAGATATATGGCTGAGCTAGGTATAGAAATAAGATACATAAAAAAGATAGTGGTGAAATACAGAAGTTGAGAAAGAGAGAGTGCAGGAAAAGTGTGAGACAGTAAAAAATTACTAAAAGGATAATAGGCCTAAGCAATAAATCATATATGGATTGACTCAAAAAACTGTCACTATATACTCTGTATCCTACAGAGTGCTAAGAGGTGACATGCTGACGTACAAAGCATCCACTGACCCAGTACTGATGGATTTACTGTAAAAGAGCAAGTCAAATGATATCAGAAATACTTGATCTAGGGATCTAAACCTCTTCTGCAGCATCAGCAGAATGTTTTTGAAGGACAGGTATATATTGCAGAGGATACAGCCGCTCTGGAACAGACTCCTCCTCCACATAAAACATTCCTGTCCATGTTCAAGGTCAACTTGGATCTAAGGATAGTCAACAGAAAATGTACCCAGGGGTGCCACCTGTACTACTAATGGACAACTCCTAAATGCTTTATCCTATGCATGGGTCCCCTCATATTATCTCTGGGATTATCCCCATTACCCTCACTAGGGGTACTATATAATTATCAACAATGGGAGGATCCAACAACAAATTGCATAGTTTAGGTTAATTCAAGCACCAACAGAGAAATTTGTTAGACTTAAAATGGCCTGCAAATACATCTAGCCTAGTACTAACCTATAAACCTTTTGGAAAGATGGATGAGTCTAAGATGGAATACTGGTCTGCTAAGAAAGAGGCTTAGAGAGCAGTCACAATTGCAAAGAACAAGGCATCAGAGGCAGTCTACCAGCTTCTGGAAAGTGTGTCTGCAAGGTTGCAAGGCAAAGACAGAAAGATAAAGAAGATAGTCAGACACCCTTCATAAGGGATGCCACCAACAAACTGCTTGCCAGTCCACAGGACATCAAAGGCAGATGGAAGGCATGCACCTAGCAGCTTCTGAATAAAGAAAAGCCCTCAAAAGCTGTACTGCTGTGAAGACAGCCTATAAAGAAAATTTGAAAATAGACAGATTATTACAGGACATACTTCTGCAGGGGCAGATTTCTGAAAAGAAATTTGATTTTAGTTTAATCCTAAACCAGTTGTTGCACAATGTTTGGTATTCCAAAAAATCTGTCTGATATTAATAATCCACCTTTCTATCCAATTATAAATGGAGCTAGGTCAAAGACCTGTTTTATAGCTAAAATTTTGGATATTAATTTAAAAAGTGGTTTGAAAAGGATTGAACAGGTTTGAAAAGATTCTTGGCATTTTTTGAATAAATTGAGTCATGTTACCTTTGCACCTGAATTAATTTTTATGACCACTGATGTACACAGTTTATTTTTAGTCATCCCCCACCAGGAGGGTCTCAAATGGTTTGAGGACCAGGTGACCAAACATTTCCGTCTAGAAAGTTGGAGGTTTCTGGCAATGACAAGTTTAATGGAGCCAGTATTGGAAAAAATTTTGTATTTTGAAGGCCAGTTTTTCAAATAAACAAACAAACAGGTGTTACAATGGGGACTGCCTGTGCCCCTTTGTTCACAAACTATGTCATGGCTGAATGGGAAGGCTGATCTATTTTAAACTGTAGAAAGCTATAACACCAACAACAAACTGATGAAAATGACAAAGACTGTAAACCGGACTGTCAGCAGTTAAATAAATGCATACAAATCAATGCACCAAGCTGTAAAAAAAACTCATGCGAGTCAAAAATGGTTAACGCTTTTGTTTAATCCAATATTAAACTTCTTCAGACAACACATACAGTTCATTACTTCCTTTAAATAAGACCTAAAGACATTTCATTGGCTAAGACAATTATTTAAAGTGATACTCCCTTAAAAAAGTTTTCAATGGAAAATTTGTCACTATTTATAAGAACATAAGATACCATCTCCACCATAATAAAGTTAAATTATAAATACATACACAACACATAAGTACATATTTCTTAAAATTCCTTGTAGTTTGTAATCTACTAAATATTTATTCATATAGTTATACTAAAAAAACTTGCTATTCAATCTTTATAATTTCTTTCTTTCTAAAGCCTTTAATTTTAGCACTGCAGAAATTTAGGTACGTTCATTTACACCTGGCCATGAGTCTGCTTGCAGCTGCCATTTTAATTCCTGTAATTCTAATTGCAGTCCCCATGGTTGTTTGTCATTTATAAGTCCATGGTCAATGATAAATAAAGCAAAACGTATGGCTTGGAAATTCCATAATATGTTTAGATAAGGCATTATTTATGTTGAATTTTCTTATGGCATATTCATGCGCATAAATTCTTTGGCTAATCTTTCTCTCTGTTTTTCCTATAATATTAGCCAAAGAAGTAGATACTGTGGGAAGAAATAGCCATGGAATTGTTATAGCTAGGCTTATATAGGCCCTAGGGCCGATAGCCTAATACCAACCTATGAACCTATGAATTGTAAAGCAATACAAGAACCAGCCGGAATGGATTGGAATGTGCAGCTGATACACATCTCAATTGTCCAGATTTTTGCAGACTATCTGGATTTTTGACTCATAGTTTTGGTCTGTTCCTCATAAAATGCTAACACAAAACCTTTTATTCCAGCTGTATGTTTTGGGTGTGAAGGGGTCATTGCATTGTGATTTTTTTTCTTTTTTTTTAGAGCTGAAAACTATTCTGCCTTGTTTATGTATTTTTTATTCTGGTTGCCATACTATCAAAGGACCTTGAGGGTTTTTGATTTACTGTTTTATCCCTTGAATTGTAAAGCAATAGTAAAACATGAGCAAGGATAAACTAGTAATCTGCTTGCCATAAGAACCATCTGGAAGAGCTTGGACTTCTCAACTGTCCAAATTTTCATAGCATGTCTTGATTTTTTACTCATATTTTTGGTCTGTTCCTCACAAAATCTGTATTTTTCTGCAAATCACTGGGATGCTCTGAGGATTGAAGTCACTCTGTCTGGTTAAGTGACTTTTTCCAGGTCACACAGTAGTAGGCAAATGAGGGCTGAAGGAATCAAACCTTGTACCCAAGTAACTACAGTTGATAGACTTGACCCTCTGCAGTCTGCTGGATTTCTTTGGTCCCTGGTGGTTATAAATTATATGGCTGTCATAGGGAACTCAAGATAGTGTGGGTTAATTACCCAAAGATCACAATGTGTGTGTGTGTGTGTGTGGTGTGTGTGTGTGTGTGTGTGTGTGTGTGTGTGTGTGTGTGTGTGTGTGTGTGTGTGTGTGTGTGTGACTAATAAAATGTTACATTAATTAAAATTTAGAAAATATTTGGAGGTTATTTTGTGGCACAAATGGAAGTGAGAGAGAGAATACTTATTTATTAATTTGTGGTCATCATCTGTTACTTAATAGTAAGGGCTTGATTCAGTATTAGGAAAATTTCGAAACCAATATAATTTTCTTTGTATGTTTATTGCAGAGTAGTATTATAAATTGACTATTAACAATGTTACCATCCAAGAAACTAAAGATTTCGGATGAAAAGTGTGTTTTCCAAGAAAAGTAGGAAAATTATATTTTTTCACTGAGCTGAATAATGAAATCAAATGCCTCATCTGCTATCAATCTGTTCCCATTACAAAGGAGTACAATGTACGGAGACATTATGAAATGATGCATGGTAATGAATATGATGTGATAGCCAAATGAGGGAAGAGAAAGTTCATCAACTAAAATCAATTTTTGCCAAGTTGTGAAACTTGAAAAACCTTAACAAAACAAGTGAAGATTCAGTACGAGCAAGCTTTGTTATTAGTGAAATGATAGCAAAGTTGCCTCGTCCATTCACTGAAGGCCAGCTCATTAAAGACTGCTTCATAAAAGCAAGTGAAATGATTTGCCTAGACAAGAAGAAACTGTTTGAAGGTATAAGTTTGTCTACAAATACAGTGGGCAGCGGAATTACTGATTTGGTCAGTAATGTGCACCAGGCTTAGCAGCTACTTGCAGCTGTAAAAGAGTTTGAAGCTTTTGCAGGTGCCCTTGACAAGAGCACTGGCATAACAGATACCGCATACTGCGCTGTGTTCAATCAAGGTGTGGACATGCACGTGACTGTTATGGAAGAATTACTAGACCTGATGCCTTTGAAAGGCACAATCATGGGACATATATTTGGCGAACTTGAAAATGTATAGAAAAGTCAGAAGTGCTGTGGATAATCTTGTTTCAGTAGCGACTGATGGCGCACCCTCAATGTGTTCTGAAAATGTTGGTGTTGGGTTACTGAAAGCAAAACTCAACAGTGTTGGTGTTGCTGACACCTTCATTGCATTCTGCACCAGGAAGTATTGTGTGGAAAAAGTCTCCAAATGAAGGAAGTTATGGATGTTGTTAAGATAATTAACTTTATATCTGCAAGAGGTCCAAATCACTGCCAGTTTAATGACTTTCTATCCAACCTTAATATTGAATATGGAGAATTACTCTATCACACCAAAGTCAGCTAAGTAGGGGAACTGTGCTGAAAAAATTCTTTACACTGCGACAGGAAATAGCAATCTTCATGGCAATGAAAGAAAATAAAATGCCTCAACTAGGTGATCCATTTTTCACATCTAACCTTGCTTTTCTGACAGATATTACACAACATCTGAATGAACTCAACACCAAGCTCCAGGGCACAATACAGATAATGCAGATGTATGACAGTGTCAAGGCTTTTAGATGGAAACTTTCCCTGTGAGCAAAACAGCTGATAGATGGTAACATAGCTCATTTTTCAGCCGTACAGTCAGTTGGAACAGTCAAAAACACATCTTGATTTTTTAAAACATTCCAATCTAAATCAGGCCTCTCATTTAATGAGGAAAAAAAACAAAATCTTATGTATAAATACTAATATTTCTGGTATGTCAAAAAAACTTTACTAAATATATAGTCAAATATCATAAAATAATGTAACTTGGAATTATATCAACTAAGGATGTAAAAGAAACTATTAACATGAACTATACCACCTGTTTAGATAAAATCAAAATTCTAATCAATAAATGGAATAAATTTATATTTACAATGGAAGAAAGATAATTAATAATAAAGATGATATTACTACCCAAACTATATGTTATACAGTCATTGGCTCTACCCATTCCAAAGCAGTACATAAAAGAATTCAACATATTGATGCTTAAATTTCTTTGGCATCCCCACAAACCCAGATTGGCACTTAGTCATTATATGGTCATATGGAGGAATAGAGCTACCTAACATAAAATTATACTCAATCTCAAATATTATAAAAACTATTATCTACTAGACAAACAATAAGTATTATGTTAATTGGAAAGATATACATAAAAGTATTTACTTAAAAAGTAATCATAGAAAATATGAATGTTGTAATAATCTAATCAACAATAACTTTCTCTGGATCCTAAAGGACTTTATTTTAGAACACCAAAATAGAGAGGTAAATTCAAACTTTATTCTCACAATACTGAATAATTTCAGAAACATTATATATAAAGATCCAGAATACAAAGCCTGATTATTTTTGACATGTTCTATTGCATACACACAAAACAATATTAATACATTTAATACTCTCACAATGAATGCTTTTAAAGATAAACAGTTAATATACTGGTATCAGTTTATGAATAAAGAAAAATTTAACACTTTAGATTATATTTTGAATACATTTAACATACATAATGAAATGTGGTTAAATGTACAAAACTGTAGGTTACACATAGAAAAAAATAAATCTGATGAATATATCAATTAAAGAAGAGATACCTAAATTTGTAGAACTATTAATGTTACTGATACATCAGGATAGTACAGAAAAAAGACTCATCTAAAATATATAAGATTAATAAAATAAAGACAAGTGATTGTAAAGATTACTATTGGAATTACTTTAGGGCTATTAATAATTATCACCCTAGTAGTAGTGAGAAGACTATAATAATCTCATCTTCAGCTCAAACCAGAATGTCTTTAAAATGGAAATTATTCTCTAAGTTGAACTTATGTTTAATAAGAAAACCAAATGTTGAAGATGTGGTTTGGAACTTAGAGCTGAATGGCAGCACTTGATTTGTGATTGTAATGTAATAAAACCATTTTGGAAGGATGTTAATTTTTTTACAAGTATTATTCATTGATAACTTCATGTTAAACAATTTCTTAATCCTTTTCAATGTGCCAATTCTGTCATGTGTCAAGGAAAATGATTATCCTCTTTTTTTGGAGTCTTCTGACTTTTGCGAGGAAAGAAATTGGAAGAAAGTCTCAACACCATCAATGAAAGAATTTTTGAACATTGTAACTGAAACCTGTCAATTAGAAATGCTGTCAATCAAAGAAAAAACCACCAGAACAACTCCTGTGGTAAATTCATGGTTCAAACTCAAGAATCTGTTAAATAAACAAACAAATTAACACTAAAAAAAATCATAAACCGAAACAATAATTAACACAATTAATATAACTGACAGCTTTCTCATTCATGTAGACACCTTGTAAATAGTTGATGTTACTATATTTTGTTGTTAATTAAATATTTGTTTTTATTCATTGATGTAAAGTTCATACTTATGGTCATTATTTCTATGTTATTTAATTCATATTCTTTAATAAAACATTTTTTGAGTAAAAAAGCACTTCTTGAAAGAATATTCAAATGCAGTTAGTAAATTACAAGCAGAATTTGACTGTTGGTTTCAGGATTTCAAGGCACTAGAGCCCGTATTTGCTGTCTTTGCTATGCCTTTTTCCATAGGTGTTGACAATGTCTCTGAAGAATTCCAGATGGAGATGTTGGAGCTCCAATGCGATAGTGTTCTGAAACAGAAGTACCTAGATGTTGGTGTTCCAGATTTTTAAGTACATGAGTTGAGATAAGTTTCCAAAGCTTTTCTCATGGCTGCCCAAATCCTTGCAATGTTTGGCACTACATACATTTGTGAAAAGTGTTTTTCATCTATAAAGCTCAACAAATCAGTTTTCTGGTCAAGGCTGACTGACAAACACTTGATAGCTACCTTGCGAGTGACTGCTTCATGTGGAATAAAGCCTAATGCTGATGTTCTGATCTCTGAAAATGCTGTCAGCTAAGCAGTCAATACAAAGAACAGCAATAATGTTTCATGAACAAAAAACACTTTGCTGTAGAGCTTAGCTGAAATTACTAGAATATTTGAAACAAATACAATAGAATAGTGTTGGTCTGTTGCTTCAAACAAAAAGATTTGTAACTTAGTTTCTTTTAATTAACAAAAAAGTATAGTTTGTGGATGACTTGAACTTGTATCCCACCAAAAAATCTTTGGTGTTATTTGCGGCCCTCATGTTCATTTGAGTTTGAAACCCCTGTATTGACTCTGAGGCACATGTGAGAAAGAAGGCAATTGTATCCACAAAAAAGAGAAAAACACATGGAAAGAAAAAAATGATTGGTGTGCTCTTTTGTAATGATTTCTCTCTCTCTCTTTGCTATATACAAGCTTGTGCCTATTTCTAATGAATGTTCAGTACTATAAATACCTACGCAAGCTATGTACATACTCTGTTTCTAAATGATGTTTATGTAAGCTACTGCAAAGCTTTTTTCTCTCATGTATATATACTTACCTATGTTCTGCATTCCTTCTGATGTCATCTAATTGTATTTTATGTATATGTCAAAACTGGTGTTAAATGTGAAGCTGTTCTCCTGAAAAAAAGGGTTTTATTACAATTGGACTTTCCAACTAAACAAAGATAAATAAATAAATAACATGCTTCAACTGTCCCTGAAACATTTTGATCATATTAAAATAAAGAAATAGAGAAATGCTTTTCTGAGCTTACCTCAACTCGCTTGCTATATAGCTATAGGGTATATAAAATCAAGTGCTGCAGAAAAACATTTCAAATCTGTATTATATTTATTGCACATGGCACAAACTCATGTTTAGATTTATTTAATTGGTTGGAAAGTTAGTTACATATTTACCGACAGACAAAAAAGCATGAAGAAATCTACCCATCTTTTAACTTTATAGCTTTATCTTGCATGTGCAAGATGGATGCTGTTATAAATAAACATTGCTAGGTTAAATTGTTACTATTTTTAAGAATATGAATGATTTTAGCTGGAACAGTAAAAAACTGCTTTTTTTAAGAGGTCATTAAATACTACATACAACATTATTAGGATAATCAGAAGATATTTAGTTTCATGTTACTACACCTATGGGCAATGGCTGGGCCTAAACATAGGTATAGCGAGATCAGAAATAGCTAGCAGGGTTTTGGGAGCTATGCTCCATGCGATCGCTCTTCCAATAAGACCTGTAAATTAACTTCATTTTTTAATTTATTTTTATTTGTGTTTCTTAACCAGTAAGTTCCAGCATAGATCTGGAAAGAATACATATATATTGGTGGCCACAGGAGAAAATCAGAGTGAACAAATATTTATTAGCATTCAGAATAGCATGCAGAATGCAATAAATTTACAAATTAATGCGCACATAACACACAATGCAAGGAAATTTCTCCTTAGAGAAAATATGGGGCCTCCTTTCTTATAACTATACTTTAAATAAACAAAACAAATTAAAAAGAAAGAGAAACTGTTTATTACTTAAAATATCTTCCTCTCGTACTTCAATATGAAAAAAATCTAAAAGCGCTCACTTTATGCTCCTTATTTTGAAAGTTCCTAAAGGGTTGTCAGTGTTTAAAATATAGAAAAGCTGAAATAGAAATGATTTCTGAGGCAAGGCTGCTTAGACTAATGTAGCCATAGTAGAGTTGTGCATCATTTTGCTGAAGATAGCTTTAGTAAACGAAAAACAGTGGGTACATGTGATGCCCCACCACTGGACCAGTAATCAAGGAGCCTCAGTCCTCACCACTGGCAGCAGTGGGGAACGTACACTGGGAGGATGACAAGTACACACACAGTATTTCCAGATGCATCTCTCTGCATCAAGTGCAATTTCCCTTAAGAGCACACAGAGACTACAGTCAATCTGGGGCTGGTTTCTCCCCCTTCATCCAGATCCCCAGTAAGACTCTCCACTGGCACAGCTATAGGGTTAAGTCCTTAGCCAGGATTCCAAGCCAAGTCCTCTAACACTCTTTCTGTCCCACCAGTGCTTCGTTTCCCTGTCCAAGTAGCTGGTGCACACACACTCTTGGAGATTTGTTTTATACACACACCTGGGAGAGGCTGGCGCATGTTTACTAGCTATGCCCCCTTCTGCCTGGACTATAAGATCGTTATCACTGCCACCAGAGCCCCTTATCAGCTACTTTAAGGCCTGTAACAAAGGGTATGCAATTTTACTGTGTAATATTAATATTAATACAAATGATAGTTTGACCAAGAGCAAGGCTATTAGAAGTGTCCCACACAGTGTCACCAAATAAATATGCAAGTACTCTCAAAACTTAAATATCTCTAGACAGATTAGCCATAATGAGAGGTTTAAATATATTTAATAATAAATAATAAAAGAACAAGAAAATACTCAGTATATATTCACAGTGACATCAGAGTTCAAAATCACAGGAAATATTTAAAACAACATAGCAGGACAGTCTCAAATAAATAAAGATAAATATCTGAACCAAGCTTTACTATATTCCTGATTGTATCTAAGAGAATTACTGTAACCTAAGAACTTACTGATAGAGCAAGGCAGATGTGATGAATGGATCTTCTAGTTGTTGTCAGGTCAAAGACAGAACACAGAATGCTGTTTCTCTCTCAGAGACTCCTCAAATTAATATCTGAAATATTACTGCCGGGCTGCCTTACAGGATGACTTCATTTCTTGTCATCTGACTTCTAGTCGCCAGGCCCAAAACAACCATTGATGGCAGCTGGTAGCATTTAGCACCTACCTGTAAAAATACATAGACAACAGCTTTTCCTCAGATCTTCGGCAGATGCTGGAAGTCATAAAACAATAAAACTCTTCCAAGACAATACAGAAAGTTCTCTAGTGCAGACATTGTGTCTCCTTGCTGTATTGGAACTGAAAGATATCATCTTTTATTGCGTAGCCATAAAATAATTTAATTTCAGCTATTTTTCTGAAGTTTTGCTGGACTGAAGTTAACTTCCTGTGTTCCAGTTTCCACTGTTAAAATAAATACATTTAAACAGTTACAATAGTGCATGTACATTTCTGATCCATTCCAGAAGGGGCACACTCTAGATCAAGCACTTTGCCAAAACCTTTTTCAACATATACTTCTGTACCAGCAGTTTGATATACACATGACATACAGTTCTAATACATTTGTAACATAAGCTCTTATATAAATCATGTTGATATTCACAAATGACATATAATTATTTTCAAAATTCCAGATAGCTGTGCTAGCAGTATCTCCTTTCATCACAGTACAAATGATTGAAAGTACATTTGACTGAAAAGACATTTCATTAAAAACATTCTACACAACATATATATCATAAAAGCCCTGCTGCACCCCCTAAGTGGGACCCTCTTCCCCATACCCACTTAATTATGTATTCTAACTCCATAGTTGCAGACCCATAGAAAAATGAAAAAAAAAATCACATACAGTGAATCAGTGCTGGAGCACAAACACAAAAATCTACAAATCTGAGAATACAGCATGAAGGTAGGCATTGCCAAACCACACAAAGCCTTGTAAATGACATCCCCTAACACCTCCCATGATCAAACAACAACACCAGAAATACCACAGTTTTCGATGCAATGGCATTTCTGTCAAATGTACTTTTAGTTATTTTTTCAAGCGTTTATAGTTCAGTTAAAGCACAGTACATATACAATAGCTTGGGGTTATCTATTGAAAAATAACATAAAATTGGACTATGATAACTTCAGTATACAATGCTCGAGTAGGAATATCAAATAAATGACTAATTCAGTTTGGTTAATTACATGGACTTTGGGGATTTTGAAAACTGTTTACTGACAATCAGCCTATTTGGCACCAACACACAGTAAGATGAACATGGTCCCTAGAAATCTGTAAGCTTTGACTGTCTGACAGATATCGATGTAAATGATTTTTTTCTTTGCTTTAGTGCACCAGCAGTTTTAATCATAGTTAGGATCCAGGTCCAAGAGAGACATTCATACACAAAGGACATGATTGGGACTTGCCCTTCTAATGATGTTTTTAATGTTAATATTGTGCATTTAGATTTTTCTTTGTATTTTTGGTAAAAATGCGTCCTTTAAATAGGCATCAAATCTTGAACCCTTGGTTATGTTCCAGCTATTTCAAGGATCATTGGAAAATCAAACATTAACGTTTGAATTAGGGAAAGATTTACTAAGTCCAAAACTGTGACATGTCAGAGTGTCCCCCTTACTCTGAGGTACAGCTGTCTTAGAATTAGTATATATAAGTAGTAATAGTAGTGTGTGTGTGTGTGTGTGTGTGTGTGTGTGTGTGTGTGTGTGTGTGTGTGTGTGGGGGGGGGGTGCAGAATCCCCCTTGTAAAAGGGTTACACAGGGCAAAGCCCCCTGCAAAAGCACTGTAAAGTTGTAACAGCAAGTTTTAGAATTCCCTGCTAATTGGTTTTATTATACTTTTTTCCCCCAAAAGTTTTAGCAGTTGAAAACTTTGGATGTTATGCTTATGACAGGGAATCACTGTGATGACATAGAGACATATATGATTATGATAGTTAAGACACATGTGCTTCCTTGACAGCTGTCCACAGATCTGCCTGTTCAGCCTGATGTTGGGTATTTGAACCACATCCCGATTCTGATGCTACTAAGTTCCTTTAAGCTCCTGTGACATAACTGATGCTCTCTTCAGCACATGGATTTGCTAAAATGTTTTCATTGCTGTGTGGTTTGTGTTTAACTGTGTTGTTTATAAAAAAAAAAAATAGGCTGTATCCTTCAGACGAGGGACATGGAAATGTCCTTTTTACTGTCAGCAACCCATTAATAAAGAGAGAATGATGACATCACCTTGTACTAAGGACTGGCATGACTGTCCTTCAGGATTTCACTGCTATTATGTTTGTTACTGCCCACTGACAAAGACACAACAGAAATGAATAGCATTAGAATCAGGATTTGGGTACAAGAAACATGTACACACATATATGCACATGCAGGCATTTAACATTCACATTACTGAATTATATTTATGGAAAAGAAATGAACTGTTTTATTAATCTGATAATAATATAATTAAACTGGTCTAACTATTTTCATGATGCTTGTATGTTTGTCCAAGCGGATATAATTTTTCAAATCCTCCAGCTGGCTCAGTTACGTGCTTACATTTGTCAGGATCATAATTAATGTGTCATCAGTTTTAGTCTCATGAAGAAACTGAATTGATCCTGTAAATACAGGGATACAAATTTCACACTACAGTTCTGCTATACTACTAAACTATACTGTCAAACAGGCAGAAAAATAAATTGGTTCCTTTTGAACATTATAGGTGTTTTTCCCTTTATCATTTTAGATGGGTTTTTTTTAGCAGAAAGTAAAATAAAACAACAGCAGGCTTGTACTGTGCTCTAAGATTTAGTCTGCACGATTAATCATATATACAGTTGTTTTTGTCTGCACCCATAACCATCAAATTGCACACACCTCTGCTTAAAATGTCCTGAAACCACAATACTTGTCGGTATTGTTACATGTTCTTTAATACCACAAGCAGGGACCCATTGTTTTCACTTGTGAATGTATGTTGTTCTGCTATACCTCAAGATTACTTTGAAAGTCAAGTTTTCCCTCAAACTGGGTTAATCACATTAACACAGTAATGACGGCGTTAAAACCTGTGGCTCTTTTATCAGCTTTCTGTAGGGTGCTAGAATCTGAATAACTTATTATTTACCTTTGACAATCGGCAATATTTGCTAGTCATGTTTCTTTCTAAAAAAAATCTGTTTTGATCCATAAGCTCAATGTGCTTCTTTTTCTCCTTTTCCTGTTTTCAATACTGCAGTGAAATAGATTTATTTGCACTCTTGCTGTGATCATGATGAAACAATCATATATATTGGCGTGACAGTGTGCTATTTATTTTCAAAGCCAAGCATTTCCAGTCTTCATACAGTCATAACACAGTTCTGTCACACATAACCTGAATAACACAATTCAAACAGAGTTTTAAGGCAGATAATAGATGTTTACTTACCTGATAAAGATGATCAGAATTCTTTTATTTTATTTATTTATTTTACATTTATTTACCGGGAAAGTCTGACTGGGCATGGATCCCATTTTCAGCGGAGGCCTGGGGAGAAAATCACAAAGATCAGTACAGCAAATACAATACACACGTTAATTAAATACAGTACAGAGTCAAAAGTCAATAAAGTGCAGTTTCAAGGCCAAGAAAGGAGCAAAAAGTAAATATACTATAAGGAGCAGAGTGTGTTACAATAAACTATACAGTTGAAAGGACATTTTGTTCAGTCATTTGGTTACATTAATCAGTGGCTAGTACAGTAAACACACTTTGATTAAGAGTATAAAAGGAGTTGTTACAAGCTTTCATAGAAGGTTAAGGTATGGTATGATCTAATTAAATGAAGCTATCCAGGATCATTTTATATCATATTGTTGCTCTGGTTTTCCTTGCTTATCTAGTATGTCAGTTTGCAATATGCACCAAATCCTAGTTGACCTATACATTAATGCATCCTCCAACTCCCTTGCAAGAACTGTCAAGCATTTACCCCACAAATATTAAATTTGCCTCATCATTTCAGCTATAATCACTGAAGGAATGTTACTCGGTAAGTAAGTCACTCTCTGTGTAAAAAAGTTTTCTTACACTGCTCCCTGAACTGTCAGGACTAACGTGAAATTGCTCACCACTTTGTTGCAAATCTCTTCTTCTGACTGATTTCACCGTGGGATTTAAATGGTTCTATCACATTCTCCTTTGGTTCCTTAAGGAATGCCTCTGACACAAACTAGTAATATTTTATTTGCCTTTTTCTGAAGTGATCCACTCCTGCGTATTCCCTTACAGATAAGAGTTACCAAAACTATGTCCAATATTTTACGTAGGATGTTAGTAGCTGACGTTAGGGGGAGGGTAACACTGCCCAGTTGTGCACCATAATGTCTGTACCTACACATCCCATAGTTTTACTCATTGTTTTCTCACATTGTTTTGCTTTTAATTCATCTTACCTCATACCTGGTCTTTTGCCCGTTTTTGCTCCCAAGATGTACCCGTTCCTTGTGCTGTAAGTGTATATGCAATCTACAAAGAAACACAGTTGTAGAAAGCAATAAAATATATGGTTCTTACGACTACATGTTCCCACAGTTGACTAATGCATGATCAGAGGTGCTGGAAGCTGTTAAAGACTGGGGGGAGGGGTGGAGGGTGACAGGGGCACTTAGTCATCTTAAAAGGGCAATTTTTTAAAACTATTTACTGCCACAACATGGGATCACTTGGAGGACATTTTAAGCTTATCCAGTTTCCTTTTGGTGCTTGAATTAACATTTCCTGATTGGTCTTACCTATCCCATGGCTGATAATTGTATATTAGCCCTAGTGAGAATAAATGCGATCATATTATAGATAATTTGAGGGGACCCATATAAGGGATGCAGCATTTAGGAATTGCCTTTATGCATTGGTAGCATGAGGGCCAATCCTGGAGTACATTTTCTATTACCCATCCTTAGATCCAAGTTGGATTTGAATATGGACAGGGATGAGCTTTGTTTTACTTGAATGGATAGTCTGTTCTGGAACAGTGGTAGCCTCTGTGATATATATCCATCTCTCCACAACATTCAGTTTGGATACCTGGACTGAGCATTTCTGATGCCATTAGATTTGCTGATGTTCAGTAGGTTCATCTGTATTAGGTTGGAGGATGCTTTGTATGCCAGACATGTCACCTCTAAGCACTCTGCAGGATACTGAGTATAGTGATAAATCTTTGAGGTGGTCCATGCAAGACCTATTGCTTAGGACTTCTATCCTTTTAGTAAGGTACCTCTGTGGGTATTCCAATTGTTGCATGAATCTGGACAGATACATGCCAAAGTGGGCATTATACAAAATGATTGATCTAATAAGGGCTTTGCAAAGGGGGCCAATAACATCTCTAGAGCTAGTCAAAATCAATTTGTTTATAAGCTGTGCAATATAGAAAGGCTTTTTTATGACTCTGGGCACATGTTGGTCAAAAGTTAGGTCACTGTACACATAAGTTCCCAAATGCCAAACAACTGGGTCATTTCTCAGGGGGCATTGTCAATTTGGCAGTTCCCTGGAGTAGATGACTTCCCAAAGGATACAATAAGGTATTTCTTAGAGTTTAGTTTCAATTCATGATTCTGGCACCAGTTATTGTTTGGGACAAACCTTCCTGCATGATGGCTAAGTCATTTGGGGATTCAATAACTGCCCCTAGCTTGCAATCATCTCAAACTTAGTCGGCCAAAGCCCTTTGGTTATTCCTTCTACTTTTGAGATGTATATGCCAAACAGAAAAAGTCTCAGCACCGAACCCTGGGGTACTCCATTGGTGACTGGTCCTTCTCCTATTTTGATTTCCTGCATCCTGTGGGCAAGCATACATGTATGCATTCTTTGATTCACCTTCCTGTATAATACAGCACCACTTGTTAGAATGTGTTTTAAATTTGTAGTTTGGAGCAGTCTTCTAGTAAGCAATGAAACAAAATGTATGAACCAATAATGACAAAACTACCCATTTCAGAAAATTTCAACCATAAAAGGCCACTCAAACTTCTGGCATTACAATCCACCAATATCAGTAAATATGCAAAATCTCTGCAGAAGTAAGTATCTAAATAATTCTACATTACAGGCATCTGTATCTAATGAAGAAGTTGCTGCTAGCAAACAACTTTATATTTCATTGTTTCATCTACAAATAAAATGCCTGTTGCCCTTGAAGAATAAATTGCTATGCTACATTAAAAAATGATAAGCTAGTAATTTTGCAATGGGGAATGGATGGCAAACTGATACAAGAAACATAGTTACTAGGTAACTCCTCCAAAGAGGACATTCATAAGACTGCAGCATCCACTCCCTTTAAAGTACAGTATAAGGGATCCATCTGAATACTGTGGGAGTAGAACCCACAGCCTTCTGCATCAAAAGCAAGTATACTACCTGTTGTGCTGCTAACAATACAAGTGACTTAGCATAAGTAGCACTAAACTTCTCTTCCCCTGAAGCTCTCAGCTGCTTGTAAAATCCACTTGACACAACTAAATCTCTCAACTTCACAGCACAAGAAATCTGGAAATAGCCAAAATTTATTTGGGGGGGGGGGGGCAAAGGCACAAAACCAGGGACACCTTTTAAATATTGCTTGTATAATCTTACCATGTGTTTCCTGAAAGATAGGAAGACTGAAACTTAAAGGGCTATCATTATTTAGTGAATTAATTTCTCATAGATTTGCCAGAAAACCACAAATTTTACGAGGAACAGACCAAACGTATAAGCCAAATATTCTATGAAAATCTGGACAGTTGAGAGCTATGGACTCAACTCTCTGAATCACAAGTGGTGGTATGGGTAGAGAATTCAGGCTCTTGTTTGAGCCTGAGTAACACTAACCACCAGGTATACCTAACTGGGGCATTTTACACACACACACACACACACACACACATACACACACACACACACACACACACACACACACACACACACACACACACACACACACAGCAGCATAACTCCTGCAAATAAAAAAAAACAAAACTCTCTTTACAGGCATGACTCTGGCTCTGGCAGCACAGCGGCAGCATAACTCCTGTAACACAGAGCAATAAGAGAACAAGAACAGCTAGTGTACTTAGTTTAAATTCCGTGCGCAAATGCACATTAGTGTGAAAACTCCACTTCATTAATTTTTTCTGGCAGGTCTTGCAGCTGTAAAAGTGGGGAGACTCCTCCTCCCCCTGGCTCTATGGTTCCGGCACCCATGTACATGATGCTAACCTGACTTGTTCCTCTAGTGTGAAGGACCATGGTGATGATAGATGGGTTTGAAGCAAAGCACTTAATGTAAGCAGATAGCTGACAAAGTAACTAACCTGATTCCCAGTATAGACCATTTTACATGCAGTGGGAGGGGTATGGACAATGGCATGGACACGGTATTCAGTAAAGGATGGCAACTTGCTAAATTGGTCACTCCTTGTTGTAGCAGGAAACACAGGCAGCTGTGTGACACAGTGTAAATGATGTCCCTTGGCACCCCTTGGAGTATCCTTGGCACAACTTCAGCCTCATTAAGTGTCACAATGCACCATCATGACCTCTGCACAGGGAAGGTCACTGTCTTGTTTCTCATGACATCCTTGTTATGTAACTGCATTTGCAGTGAAATGAAAAATCCTGTGCTCAAATGACTGCTACTCCAGGTCTTAATTTTGTTGACTTAGCTGTTCAAATGTCAAGCTCGTATAACATAATGTTTGCATAGAAGAAAGAGTTAAATAATGAAATAATTCAAATAAGTCTCCCTTTACTCATATTTATCTATCAAGGCTATACAACCTTTGTTTATTTTTTTAGGGGAGGGGGCAAAGGAACATGGTGCACTGAAGCAGTTTTCAAATGAATGCCTAGACATGACGTCACACTTGTAGGACTTCTCCCATACCTTGCCTGGAAACAGATTTCTTTTGCCATATTTCTGACGTGCTCTCTCTGCTCATTGATGCAGAGCACTGTTTGGAACCCCAGGCCCATTTAGACCTTCTGACTGTCATTTCACACAGACAGTGTATACACTTATTCAGCTGTAACTAACTCTCTGCATGACAGAACAGCTATAATAACCAAGCTGCCAGTGTTTGCCAAGACGCAGCAACTTATCCTTTATATAAGCAACATGAGTCGTGCAGTCACTATCAGCACTTACATTTCTGTATTTTCTGTATCTCACCTGCAAGTTAATGTTCATATTAAGTGAGTTCCATCCAGAACCAGGGTTACCAATGCTGATGATATTGGAACCATCATGGTTACTGGTCTGCTGTGGAGTTACCAGACTTTTTTGAATTTTATTTTTCAGGGCAGGGAGTGCTTTTTTGTTTCAAAAATCTTTCTGTTAAATGGTTGTCTCCTTCTAGACCTTTACAGGTTGAGTTTCTCCATTTTGTATTTGCCACAGGGTGCATTCACGTGTGGGCTTAGAATGCAGTTCCAGACTTGTGTCCTTAAGCGTCTGTGACCAGACACTGAAGACTATGCAAACAAATAGGAATGGCCAAACAGAGCATGTTATACAGCCCTTACCATTCTCATCTTTGCATTACAACCCTAAAACAGTTTCCCAGCAGTACTTGCATGTAATGGGTATGCACCTGGCCTTTGATAAGATAGTTCCCAGTTGAATTGTGGCATAATTTCCAAAACTACAATTAACTCTTAATCTGTAGACATTGAAAATAGGTACAGAGACTCTTGAAAAGTAGGTACACAGCCAAAAATCTGGGCATCTAATTAGCATACAGTTTGAATGCAAAATAGCACATAGCTCTTTCCATTTCCAGTAGGAATATGGGATACTACTCAGGAACATGTTTAAAAACAGAGAGTGGAAAAATTATGGGAAAATATAAGCACATCATAGGTTCATATGTGTTTACTAGGCTAATAACCACAAGGGCCTTTTTAAGCTTAGCTATGCATCCCAAATCTCTGACAACTTCTGATACTCTTGATAAGTATAAGCAGGGGCTTGGGAGATGAAACATTTACAGGTTGCCTGTGTCCATTAGTGACATAGGTGCCAAACCAGGAATGAATTTCCTGTTCCCCATCCAATTGTTCAGGTTGCACTTAAATTGGGTTAAGGAGGAACTCTGCTTCACATGGATGGGGAGCTTGTTCCAGAGACGGTGTAATCTCTGAGATACATACTTGTCTCTCCAGCAGGTCCTATTTATATCACAGGCAAGGTTTAAGTCTTTAGATCAGGTAATTCCGGTGCTGTTTGTTTGTTTTGCAGATATGCAGGAGGTCCATCAGAGTGGGGTCTGACAATGCCCTGTATGTCAGGCATAGATCTCCTCTCAAAAGCCTGTAGGAGACAGAATACAGAGATAGAGCCTTGAGGCAGTCTGCATATTATATTTTACTTAAGCCCTGTATTCTTTAAGTGAGGAATCTCTGTGGACATTCCATTTGTTGGATATGCCTGGTTAGGTACATACCAAAGGGGGTATTGTACTCAATGATAGGTCTGATGAATGCTGAATACAGTGGAATAATGACTTCCTTGGACTTAGATGCCATACCTCTGTTTATAAGTTGTGCAATACAGAATGATTTCCTTGCTACTGTAGACATGTGATGGTCAAAGGCTAGATTACTATCTATGTGTGTCCCTAAGTCCCTGACTACTGGGCCAACTCTAAGGGGTGTGTTGTCAATATAATAGTTACCAGAGATGGATGACTTCCCAAAGGATACTATTATGCATTTATTGGCATTTATTTTAATCCATGGCTCTGACACCAGTTGTTTGTCTGTGTCAGCCCCTCCTGGAGAATATTTGTGTCAGTGTGGGATTTATGACAGATTCTAATTTGCAATCATCTGCAAATTTAGTCAGGCAGAGACCACTGACATTGGACTTGACTTCTGAGAAGTAAATGTCAAAAAGGAGTAGTCCTAGGACTGATCCATAAAGGAATCTACTTGTGACTGTCTTCTTTGTAGAGGTGGACTCCCCAAGTCTAACTCCTTGGTCCTGTCTGTGACCCAGTTGGCTATTCACCAGGTGACATACAAATTTGTACCTAAAACCTAACCTCTTAAGTTTGTCAACAATGCCCAAGTAGGGTATTGTGTCAAATGCCTTGGCCAGGTCAAGATAGGTAGTGTGAACCATTCTGCCCTCATCCATTGCTTTGGTGACCTTCTCAAAGAAGTCCACCTGGTTGAGTAGGCATGATCTGCCCTTGACAAAACCAAACTGGGTTGGGTCCAGTGTCTGGAGGTTTACTATATCACTATCTATCATTTACATGATAATTCTTTCCATGGCTTTACATATAAGACTAGAGAGACTTATGGGTCTGTAGTTTCCAGGGTCTGTAGATGGCCCACCTTTGTGCAGAGGGATGACTGTTGATGTTCTCCATTTATGAGGCATGAAGCCTGTTTGGAAGCTATAGTTAAATAGCTATTCCAGATGCCCTGATAGGTCATGTTTCATGCTATTTAGAAGGCATCCTGGGATATTGTCTCGGCCCAGTGTTCTTGGCTTTAGAGAGAGCATTAAGGACCTGTTCCTTAGTGATAGCAGGGTGAGTTACATTAGATGGTATTTCCTGGGAGAAGGTTGAGTGGGTAGAGAAGCATAAAGTTGGAGCTGAATTTATCGGCTGGAAGTTTTCTATATCACCTGTGTCAGTACAGAGACAGTATAAAATCTTTAGATTTTAATGAACTGTGTTGCAAAATTCCACCACATAAAGTAATTTATTTTTGCTTCTGAAAAAGGGAGATGTAGGATGCATATCCTCTTTCTTTAAATGTTTGGTGCCACTAGTATGTTGGCCATATAGCATGACTTTCTGTGTACTAGACAGCTTCAAAAAGCACGTGTAATGCGGGGGATTTAGAAAATTGTTTAAAGGGATAACTCAAGCCTGAAAATAAGGCCGTACTTCCAAAAATAGGTACATCATATGCAGGGGATACATCAGACCAGAAAAAAGGAATGCTCCTCCAAAGTGCAGAGTTGAGAAATCTAGTGGGTTCTGTTATGGTTTCTGAAATTGCCTTCCCCTCACTGATACTTGAGTAATACTGAGCTATTTTTTGAGCTTGGATCACCAGTAGAAGACACAGTTTATTTATTATTGTCTTGACTTATTTTAAGTCAACGCTGCACCTACTCTTTACTAGGCAGAGTTTCTTTTTTTAACCGGAAGCATATAGATGCTGTATTGATTTAAACATATGCCTGTTGCAGCAACAAAGGGTAGCTAGAATATCACATCACAATGATTTACTCATTTCTAAGTAGAATGATTTTTTCACTTCTAATGGCATCACTAAAGAGATCATGCAGGAGGGACAATTGTGTGATGGGAACAAAGATCCGGTACAGAAAAAAAAAACTTATATGCTTAAGCCTCGTTTCCACCTCAGAAACCATGTGTAGACACATCTGTCTGGATTTCTTTTCTGAAAAAGACAAATGGATGTAATATTATGCAAGGAGGACATCAGAATCTGAGCATTTCCATAGTCACTACACTTCAGCTGTTAGTCCCTTTTTTAATACGAAAAGACATCATAACATTTTTCCTTGATTAAAATATAATTTACTTTGGTTAATGCAGTAGTTTTATTATAGGATGAACAGTATGCACACATTACAACACACTGCAGTGACCAGCCAAAGTCAGTGGATACACATAATTATATTGCTTATGGTCACTGTTATGTGTATCCCTCTAAACCTTTTTGTTGTTTTACCCTCCCTATGCTAAATCACCCTCATTTCTGTTATTTTTTCCTGCTGATATCATTTGTTGTGCACCTTCAGCCTCCAAGACTTCAACAAACAGAAGACTAATAAAAGTGGTAGCCAATTCCCAGCACCTTGTCAGGAGTTGGTAATTTTAGAAATATGCTGCTTTTCCTAGTCTGTGCACTGTGCTTCTTTTTAGGTACAATTTTTTTTATTAAAGCATGTTATTGATTGGCAATAACAAATTATGAAAACAGGCACAAAGGGACATGTTCCTGCACTGATCATTAAGAGGAATAGTCAATCAATTGCTTAACAAATATTTTTTGAGAATTTTTGTGTATTCATAATTTTCCATGTGAACTGAAAAAAAAACAAAGTCTACAGAAGGAGGAGGAGAAAGGCAGACAAAGAAATCATTGTTAAAAGTTTTGCATCCTTACTGGAAGAGTGGCCACATTGACAGTGCCCATGTGTGTGTGTGTGTGTGTGTGTGTGTGTGTGTGTGTGTGTGTGTGTGTGTGTGTGTGTGTGTGTGTGTGTGTGTGTGTGTGTGTTTAACTGTGTATGCATGATGGGGGCACAGCTACATGCATATGTCTGGTGTTTGTGTGACTATGTGTGCTAGTGTGAATGCGTATGCAAGTGTGTGTGTGTGTGTGTGTGTGTGTGTGTGTGTGTGTGTGTGTGTGTGTGTGCGTGCGTGCGTGTGTGTTAGCAGGGCTCGAGGATATGGCATCTGTTAGAAAGTCAAAGTAATTCACCAAACTGTCTAGCAACATCAGCAAGATCTAAGCAAAGAAAACAGACTGATCTTTGTAGGTACTTAAGCTGCTGCCTACCACTGGGGTAGGATACTGCATCATATCTTCACTGGCCAGTGCTTCAAACAAGTAATTAATGCCATGGACACAGTATGGCAAAACTCCATAAATGGGTAAGATTCATGTCATCTCTTTTCAGAACTGCCATGTGGCGTGCTGCTTCTGGAGGGGTGCAGTAAAAAATGGGCAGGTCCACTTTAAAGCAAAAATTAACTAGTACAGAGGCACCTGCTCCATGCCATTAGCGTAAACCCTCAGTTTTAAACCTGCTCTAAACAAAACATGGGGTAAAATCTTTATCTCACATTTAACAATCCATCCATCTGTGTATCAGATATAAAGATGACTGAGAATGCTAAGTTTTAGGGCCAGAGATTCAGTGATTTGCCACTTCTTCTTCAAAACTAATAATCTCATTTGGCTGTGATTAATAAGCAGTCTGTATACTAAACTACTGCAATTTAATGCAGTATACTGTTTGTTAGCAGTGCATGTGAGGTTATGGCAGTAGAGTTACAACTCCTGCAGTCCAAATTCACCATGCTTTAGCAATCCACCTACTCTTTAATAGGTAGAATGCCTTTGTAAATGGAAAAATATTATTGGTTTATAGGTGAGTACTAGGCTAGTTGCGGTAATATTAATTCTGCATTGCTTTAAGCACATAGCATGCTGAATACACAATTCCACACCAGGCATTTTTGGAAAATATAAGCAAATCATCTGACACAGTATAAAATCTTTAGACTTTACTGAACTGCATTGCAAAATTTTACCACACAAAGTCAAGAGATGCTGTGTCTGCTTCAGTAGCAAAGTCAACATTTGAGTCAGAATAATTGTGGTATTTATTTCTCTGTCTGTCCATTCATCTGTCTATCTGTCTATCTATCTGTATGTATGTTTATAAATACGTGTGTATGTGTTCTCTGTTTTCACTCCTGGTTAACTTTGATATTGGTCCATCTGCATTCAAGATTTGTTTGCCTAGAAGTGATGCAATGAATTTTCACATATTGAAACAAGTCATAACCAAATAAGATTAGAAAGTTGTAATGTACTTTTTCACATAGTTTTGGGTTTGATTCCCTTGGTCTCCACTTTCTTTTTTTTCACATTTTGAGCAAATAACTTAATTAGTTCAAGGCTCCCAGGTGATCCCTAAAAAAGAGACTCTTAGCATAGTAGGTTTAACCAGTATAAGGACAGATAAATAAATTAATGTATAAGGTGATAATATATGTTCATGAAATGATTTGCAATGGTAGTCCCAAAAGAAAACTAAGAGGATGCATTGTCTACAACTGTACTATTGACTGTAATTTCTGCACTGGACTATTTGGGTATATCCCTCTTTAATGATCTACCTACTTTCTAGTTCTTGTTTTCAGGTTGCATTGTATACATATACAGCATATGAGTACCTGTGTCCCTTCCAGCAACTAAGTTAAACATTACTTCAGTCTGAGTTGTGCTGAATAACAGCTATACATTGACGTAATCATACTTCTCAACCTCTTATATGAATTCTGGATAAATTCATAAGAATGGGGGAACATGGGCCCAAAATCAGTGACAGATTTTAAATATTGCTTTTATAAACTTATAGAGTTACTAGAATAATTGAGTTTGCATTAACACGCATTTTCTCAATTATCTGAAGTCTGAAACTTAAATGTTTGTTATTATTTGCTGACTTCAAACCTCAATGATTTGCCAGAAAACCCCAAATTTTGAGAAATGTACCAAAACTATGAAGCAAAAATATGGCCGTTCTGCAAAATTCTGGATGGTTTAGCTATATGGTTGTAACATGTGCAGTTCTGGAATCAACACTGCTCTTGAATCATCTGAATATGTAAATATGACCCATGAGCATTCACATTTTTATTAAAAAATCCATTGCACTTCAAAAGAAAAAAAAACTTTGGAGTCACAGAATCATGGAACCAAATAAGTGCAGTGTGGGTGTGATGTTGCTTCATATTTGTTGTGCTGCACACAACAGCTGAGTAACTGATTAGACCAACAGCAGCCATTTGTTGTGTATGTGCACAAAACAATGTTGAACTACTAATACTTAATAATTACTTACTACTTCCTGAGTTGCAGTCATGCATACCTCTCTACATGTCCAGGTTTTCTCAGAATGCCCAGATTTCTGCCTCATATATTTTTGGCTTATTCCTCTTAAAAATCTGTATTTTTCAGGCAAATCCCTGAGGACTGAAATCACTAAAAAAATGATACATTTCAGTTTCAGACTTTGTATCCTTCAGAAAAATGCATGGATAATACAAGACCTTTTATTCTAGCAACTTTCTTTAGAGCAATATTTAAAAGTTATCCTTAATTTTTGGGCCTTTGTCCCCCCTATAATTGTTTCCTTTGTCCAGATTTCTTGTGCTAAGAGGTTGAGAAATGTGAAATCATATGCCCACAGGGATGGTCATGTATGTATATATATGGATCTACTACTTTACAGCAAATTTTCACTTAACCGAATACGAAAAGTAGAACTCCACTTTAGCGAAAGTGCACTTTCACTGAAGTCTAGGCTGAAACCAAACACACATTAACACAATATACATTATTTAATTATTCATGTTCAAGTATAAATTTATCAGAAACAAAGTATCTAGATGAGAAATGCAGGTGTATGACCAAATGTTTACATGCTTCTGAGCAACACTCCTAAGTGTTAACAGTAATGCATGGCTTCTAAATAAATCAGAAGACTCAATATTTCACTGCTACAACAATAGATACTTTTTGCAGACTGCTCTTGCCCTCTGTGCCGTGTGATGTTGGGGACTGTATTCCTTCACATTTTGTACTTATAACAGTAACTCTGAGATTGATGTTCATAGGTTCATAGGAGGATACTAGGCTAATGGCCCTAGAGCTCTTACAAGCCTAAACATATTTATCCCAAGTTGCCTCAATTGTCGGTGATTAGGTGAGTGAAGTTTGCAGAGGTAAGGGTCTATGTTAGTTAATACCGACTTCCTCTGCCTCATATTTTTGGCTTTTTCCTTTTAAAATCTGTGTTTTTCTGGCAAGTCATTGAGTATTGAAATCACTAAAAATGAGACATTTAAGTTTCAGTATTCATAAACCCAATGTACCTGAAGTACGGGGAAATTGTCCAAGATACTGCAGTCTCGAATTTAGTAATTAATCCAACCAAATCATGCATTACTGTTCTCCCTAATGAATGATAATGAGGTGTACATTGAAGTTCTGTCCTGCTCCCAGGACTGGCATTAATGTCTGAGCCAGTGTCCTTGAGCCCAAGATATAGCATCTGTACAATATTTGGCATTCATTTTACTTCTTAAAATGGCAGTGCACAGTATAATTGCATTATGTAGCCGTGCTTCATATTACTATCAGTGATAATTTAAAAAAATGGTCCTTTGCCCTACAGCCATCAACCTCATCACTTTTGACTCATTTGTTTTTTCCTGTACCCTAACCCCCAGCATCTTGGGGAATGGGAGTGTGAGATAAATGTTAGAGAAAAAGGCCATCATCCACCAGGGGTTAATAGCATTTTCTGAATACTCCTAACAGTACCAGGTGTGGATAAACACTCTTCCAAAACTCAGAATGTTTAGCTACAGGTCTATGCACTCTTTGTTGGGATTATAACCCCTCAAATACCTTGTGCAGTAACTGTAGTTCCAGAACTTCCGTCACATACTACTTCCACACTGGAACTCTGCCAGTGTCTTCCTCTATGATGGGTGAGCCAGTAACTACTGCTGAGTCCCGACCCTCCCAGGCCAGATCCTCCAAAAGACAGCTAGTTGAATGCAGGGCATTTAGGATGTTAGTATGCATTTAATTTCTGATTGCATCTTTTAGGTCATCAGAATAGCATCTCTCTGTCCCTGTTGGGCTCATAACTGTGATTTGAGAAATTGTGGTCGACATCCTGGTTGCTCTGTAGTGAGGAATGAATCTGGCCTTTTGTGCCACACTCATCGAAAGTTTGGTATGCCAATTGAGTGGATTGTAAAACTGGTCAGTCATTTTCCTGTGCAAATATTCTTGGTCATCTATTTTTTTTCTTTAGAGATCTGTTCAAGCATCCATTTTAGGGTACCAGTTCATCTCTTTTGTTATCCCACTAAAGGATGATTGGTGGGCACTCATCAACTTCTGTATCATCAAATTGCTCAATATGTGTTTCTTCAAAACTGAATTTTCTAGCAGCTGACTATGGACTGACTCCTACCCTTTATTTTATTAATAATTTGAGTGTTGATAACTGAGAATGTTGGCATGTTACTTAAACTACTGCTTTTGTCTTTCCCCCCTAGCTACAGCAACCTCAGAGTTGGTATGCATAGAAGTGGGTGTGTAAGGGCAGACTCCTCATAAGGGGAATACAAGGGGTACAGTCCGCTGTAAAAAAAAATTTAAAATGCTTATTTTGTAATTGCCAGCCATCACAATTCTGCTCTTCATAATTATGATATTGAGCCCAGTAGACCTTCTGGGTATTAAGCTCTTCTTAAGTAATTTAAATGGCTTGTACATGTATCATATTCCACATTGAAAGTACACTTTAGACACCCCCTCCTTGAAGCAATCTGGCTCACATGTTATATGCCATATGTCATTTCTGTGGTTTCAGGTACATGCTTGCTGTCCTGTGGTAAAACCAAATAGCTTGTCATTCATGTGTTGACATTTACCGCACCTCTGCATATCTAGTTATATTAACTTATTCCCTCCAATGGAGCTTTTTCGAATTTTGACTGTTAACTCCAAAGGGATGTTCTGACTCTTTTAGAAAAATTGCTGCAGCTATCTGGTGAGGTACAGACAGAAGACAGCATTATGCTCAATTAGTGGTCTGATAATGGTAGAGTACAGCAGAGCTATGACCTCCCTGGTCTTGGATTTGATAGCCTTATTTATGAGGTGAGCAATGTAGAATGTGTGTCTCACCACTATGGACACATAGTGATTGAAGTATAGATTGCTATCAACATCTGTTCCCAAGTCTTGCAACACTGTAGATGGGTGTTATGTATATCATAATTAGCAGGGGTAATTCATTGCCAAAGGGGACAATGAGGCATTTTTGCTTTAAGGTTTGGTCCGTGAGTTTGGCACCAATCATTTGTCTGTGATAGTCCCTTCTGTAATATGTTAACATCATTGGGGAATTCTATATGACTGCATCCAGTTGACAGTCATCTACAAACTTGGTAATCCACAGGCCATCTACCTTTGCCTGGGCTTCAGAGAAATATTTCCAAACATTTGGGGGGCCAGCACAGATCCTTGTGGTATTCCACTGGTAAGTGATCTAGTGGTGGAGTTGCAGTCCACAGCTGTGGTAGTGTATGTTCTGTCGATGAGCCATTTGGTTATCCATCTAGTAATGTATAAGTTAATTCCCAGATGGGAGATTTTATCTATGATACCTGAATGGGGGATAGTGTCAAAGGCCTTGGATAACTCATCATAGGTGGTATGTTCTGCTATCCCTCATCCAGGTCTTTGGGGTTAGTATCAAAGAAGTCCACTAGGTTTAATAAGCAAGATCTACCCTTGACAAAACCAAAATGTGTTGGGTCAAATGTGTTGTAGGTCACCTATGTCCCTATGGATAAGGTCCATGCTAATTGCTTCCATAGCCTTGCAGATAGGACCTTTTAGGCTTATGGGTCAATAGTTATAGTTATGCATGTTACCAGATTGATGTGCATTGCATATCACACAACATTTGATATTAATTTCTGTAGTGTAGGTGATATATGTATGGAAAAAGTACTGAGACACCAGGGTTGCAGTGCTTGGGGAGGCAACACATGGCTGTATTGCAAATATGTGACATATTGTTAGACAGGGCCTTCAGTTTGTTATGCTTCCAAGTGGAATTCCATGTCATAGACAGGAAATGGACAGTAAAAGGCAGTAATACATATTTACTTTTCCATAGTGAGCAAGGAGCAGGTTTACGCAATGGTTGACAATGTGTTTGTGAATGTGAGATGCACATTTCCATTACTTTCCCTATTTGTACATAGTTAAGCAGTACACAAATGCACACTGCATTGCTAAATGTCTGAGAGTTAGTACTGAGTTTATGAAGCACACCTGCTGCTTAGCTGACTCTGTGGCAGCTGGTGTAAATACACTGACACATTTCTTTTTGTGCCCAGATGATACTGGGTTCGAATCCAGGTGTATCTAATACTTTTAAAGGCTTTTAAATAAACAGTGGTAATGCAATTCTTTACAGTACATGTGTTGCTGTGTGTTGGCATAGTGCAGTGGGGGTTAAGTGGCAATGTATGGAGATAACCATAGCATTTTGCTGCAGCTCACTAAACCTGCACATTAGTGCACAATGCACACCTCCATGCAAACACAGAGCCAAAAAGTGAAGGGATCCATTGCTTTTTTCTGATACTTATGTGTATAGTGCATGATTCTATTTTTGACCAGATTAAATGAGTTAAAGTGGGGTAGGTAAAATGGTGAAATGGGGAGCAAGCAGGGGGAAGACTAAAGGGAAAGCAGTACAGGAATGTGCAGGAGGAATGTAGGAAAGAACCATAGCTATTCATTTCTTTAACAGTGTGAACAAAGTATGTGCAGAATATTAACTGAATTTGGATTGTCACATCCACAAAGAGGGGTGACAATGCAATTGTGTCGTATAGCCAATGGGACTGAATCAAGTGTGTCAAGAAGACCTGTGTGAAATGGAGAGCTACATATGGGGCGATTTTATTTTGTAGGACAGGTGCCCATTTTTTTAATTCAGTGAGAGAGGACTGCTAGGTAAGGGATGTAGGTATGTCTGAGTCAGATAAGTTGGACAGGTGAGGAAGCAAATGCAGACATACAAGACAAACAAGACAGGGGCAGTGATGGACATAAAAGTTTGGGGGATACCATGATTGGGATGAGGGAGGGGACAATGCAGGCTCATGACTGTCAAGATTGGAGACAGTGAGAATCAAGTCCTCACCACTGGACTATCATCACTGTCACCTTATTCCATTGATGGCTGGAGTGCTTGATGTCTTCTCCTCCTACAGACCATGAGGGAAAGCAGCCTCTCCATCCAGTGTAGGCATAGAATGGTGTGGCACATGACCCTATGCACTATCCTTGGCAACTTGTTGTGAGTGATGAAATCATGACCTCTGCCACTGCTCCAGGAGGGTACTACTGCACCAGCTTCTAGGGTAGTACTACCTGAGGGCACAAGTAGTGGAGTGGCAGCAGAATCAGTGCTGCCAGGTTGGCTGCCAGATGTGTTGGACATCGGTGCTGGAACCGGTGGAGCGGGGGCAGGACTGATCCACTGGGGTGGCATACCTTGCTGTGCTGTGTAGCATTTAGTGATGTGGTACACATGGATGACATGGAGACATTTTGATGACACATAATAGAAAATAAAAGAGAGAGAAGGTTGGAGTGAGAGGAAAAAATAGATTAAATTAGTACCACATGTGACATATAATGTATTAATACAATTATACAACTCTTTTATCTGAAGTATTACATTTAAGTGTACATCCTAACAGATATGCACTATATTACAGATTGCTGAAAGTAATCCTTGAAATGTGCCTGTATTGCACATATGCATGTTCTAGTTATACAGATTACAGTTTACAGCAGGGCATTTGTGTCACTGGTATAGAGTTTTGAATTTAATGTAAATATTATTGAAAAAATAACAGCATTGTATAATTCAGAACTGTGGTATTTAAACCCACAACCTCTGACTACAGTCTAATATTGGACTCTTACACTTGGTTTGTGCTACAGACTAATGGATGCATACTTGCTTTTACAGTTGGGATATGCATGCTCAATTTGATACAACTCTATAAAAGACAAAAAAGTTACCTTTTAACTTTTAATGCTAGAGTAACACTTCTCTTCTGCTGCTGCTTACCACTTGCTTCCCCCAGTCTCTCTAATCAAACATGAGCTGGCCTATTGAACTAATGCTTAGTGGCAGCTGGGGAAAGAAAAGACAAGAACAGAAGAGCATTATGCATACCAGTCTTGCCTATATTTAGCTTTCTAAGTCTTACAAGTACTCTGTTAATGTCATACTAACATAGTTCTGTGATGTCTGCAGTCTCAAATTCCTTCAACCAATGGTTGAAAGTATCCCTTTTTCTCCTGTGTAGGTCATTAAAATGATGCCTACATTGTTCTCCGGTGCATGGGATACCAGTGGCACTGGATACAGCCTGGACCAAACTATTCCATGCTTAAGACTTCTACTGGGAGACAGACTAGTCCTCCTGCAGAAGCCTTTAGCTGTGATGCTTTACCAGGAGTCCACTAAATATCCTGGACACCAGGATACCTCACCTCTGTGCTTTAAACATTGCACTTTCACCTCTAAAGCCAGCCATGTCTACAAGCCAAACTAGAGCAATGGAGACAGATGCTTTCCCACCAATTCCAGTTATTATGTTTACTGGTTGTGTGCAAACCTGAGCAACAATGGCAAACACGTTTGTATAATGTTAAGTGGAGAGCAGCAGTGCCAAGAAGAGAGGAATCAAACAATCGCAATTGGAAGGTTAATCTCACACTTGTTCTTAGTTTGAGGGGTGTCTACTGATGTAGGAAATATATATTGAAAATTGGAAAGTAACTGTTAGGTGAGTTAGGTTTGCAGACATGCACTGGGGGAATAAATGTAATGGCCTGAAACTTTTGTTTTTACTTTTATAGACTGAGAAATTTGATTTTTATACTGTGGAATTCACACCTAGGCATAAGGGCCAAAATATTTTCTCCCACAGCATTGCTTTTCTATCTTTGCCACAGAAGAAGTGCTGCTCAGACATAGCCTGGAATCATACATAAATACAGGTGACACTTTGAGCTGTTACAAATGCACGTGTGTGACCTGACAAGGTTATTGAATATAGATCTAGTTGTGTATGTGTCTTATTTAATTGTGAAGGCCATGCAAGTCCAAATAGCAAAATTATACTTACAGAACTATAGTACATAGTATACCCACAGTCATATATCTGAAAACACAATAATGGTGTCTCATCCCACATACATATAATTCATATCAACCCCACTATCTAAAGTGTTGTAAGTGAGAGTGAATAAAACGGGAAGTGGAATAACAGTAAAAAAGTGTATAGAATATCCTGGATTAGAACCCATCACCATGTATATGACAGTCCTACACTTATACCTGTTTCCAGAAGAATATTGAAATAACACTTGTCTATTTTTCAGTTCATTGCTATAAACTGCACTGTCACAACAGTAAGAAAAAAGGTTGCACAACCTATACTAGAACCCAGAACCATCTGTACTGTAGCCCTACACTTACACCTGCTGCCACGGGACTAGTTATATGATATACCCTAATTTACTAATCATTCTTAAGGTCTCTGTGTTGACTGCCACGCAACACCACTTAGTGTTTTTTTTGCAATGCCCAACAAAATTAATTGAATGTATCCAGTTTCAGTTATTGGCTGTTTGGGTCCTGTCTACAGGTGTTCTGTCTGCTTCCTGTGTGGGCCAGTTGTCCAGTTTGCATACTGCCGTGCTTTGCACAAACAAGATAAGCACAGCCAAATCTGACATTTATTTCCCTCCATTTCCTGTGATTGCTCTAAGTGGTGCATTGTACAAGTACTAGCCACCCCCCCAAAAAAATAAAAAATAAAAAAAGCAAGAAAAGAAAAAAAAAGGGACAAGTAGTTAAAATGAAAAGCAATCTATGGCATACACACTAGAAAATGTTGGTTCACATGAGATATTTCTATGTAAGTCTGGATTTGAACGCCAGTGAACCTTCAGAACACAGGAAGGGTGCCTTATCCCTCTTTGCCACACAAGCAGCTTTGCAACAAGAAGTGAAATCATTCTGTGTAAAACCAACTGCAACATCATCTACAGTAATATGAAACCATGCAACTGTTATTTCTACATTTAGTATTTTTGGATGTAATACACTAAGTGATCACACAACCAGTTAGGACTATTGCTTGCAAATATACAGCTCTGTCTTACCTCTGTGTGTTTTTTGGTCATCCTTCTCTTATCTGGCCAGTAATCTGAGACATGCAGTCTGTAAGACATTCTATATCATTGGTCTTAAAATGTGTGAGGATATTAAATGGCAATAATATCATATGCAGTTGCCAACAAATGAAGGGATGTTGGATGTTAATGAACAGAACCTGTGAACTGTGTACTGCTTACTTACATTTCCAACCTTACATCTAACACTTTGTAAGTTTAACCTGACATACCCACTAGATGTAGGGTAGCCTGCAGTGCTGTTATAATTTCCTTCTCCCAACCAGTAATCATTCACAGTTGCAATCCATTAAAAACAAACACAGAAGGAGTGCCTGCACCAGTAGCATAGGTCATAGGTTAGTAGGTAGGTTAGTAGGTAGGGGCCCTAGGCCCCACCCAGCTAACAGGGTTCCTACGCTTAACCACCCCAGAAGTTATTTTCCTGTGCCACTGTTGAGCAGAGAGTGAGAAGACACAAGAAGTGTATTTCAGTGTTCCCACTCCCATCCACTTCATTGAAGTGAGCTTTTGAAGATGAAGAACTTCAGATACAGATGGGTAGCCTGTTGTTCCAGAGTATGGGAGGGACTGGGGTCCTGGGACTTCCATCCCTCTCCCTCCTGCATGTCCTGTTTACAGTCCCTAGAAAGTTTAGGTGCAGAGCATGCAGCTCAGATTTTCTTAGGTGTAGCATGTCTCAGGGTTTGGTTTGACACACATAGCTTTAGTATGTTAAGAGAGATCAGGGAGTGGTAAGTGATATATGGAGTAAAGTAAAGCTGGAGTTGGTAGCAGTGTAGAGCATTTTTTTTTGGCCAGTAATCCTCTTTGTGAGGTTTTTCTTCTGTGCCCTTTTTCAGCTGCTAGCAGAGTCTCTGTGAGGTACATTCAAAAGGGGTTTGTACTCTATAATGGGGTCTAATGACTGTTGAGTGGGGGAAATGACCTCCTTTTTTTCTGGATGAGAACCCTTTTATGATGAGGTGTGCCAAGGACTTGACACAAACTGACTACTGTGGATCTGACTATCAAAGTAGAGACTACTGTCCACTGGGTCTTCCCACACATATCACACAAGTAGATAGTAGATTGCTGCTTATGTGGTGGGTACAGAGTTTTTTTTTTTTAAGGGGGGACACTGCACTTTTTTTGGTGAGCTTGAGGCCATGGCTCTCTGACACAGGAGCATCTGTCTCAGCGAGGCCCTTCTGTTTGGGGACTGACTATGGCCTCTAGTTTGCAGTCATCTGCAAACTTTCATTACAGAAGGTCTTCTGTGTTAGCCTGTACTTCAGAGATAGCTAGACTTTGTGCCACCCGGGGCTGTCTTTGAGTTTGCTGCCCCTCCTACCTCACAAAAATCATAGTTATATGGGGCCCCCCATGCACAGCCCCCCACAGCCATTCCAGTGTCCCATTACTTTGCTATTTCTCCCCATTTACCATAAACACTGTAATGTGCATACTGCTTTATGCTTTACTTCTACAATGATTATTTGGATTTAATTTAAAACTTTTATTTTAAATGTTATAGCCCAAACACTGATAGACATCTGCTAAACAATGAAATACAGTCTCACAATGAAAACAGACTTAGCATTAAAGCTTCTTCATCCTTGAAACTCACATTCATTGAAACAGCATTGAAACCCACATTCAAAGAAAATGCATCTGGCCAGTGGCAGATAAAGTTTACCTTTGGTTGAAACTCACATTCATTGAAACAGAATTTCACTGAAACAGCATTGAAACCCACATTTAAAGAAAATGAATCTAGCCAGTGGCAGATAAAGTTTACCTTTTGGTCTGTTTTCAAATCATACACCCTTTGCACACATATTTAAGATCATGCAAACATACTTGTGTTCCTTGATTAACTTTCCTGATTGTATTAAATTATATTCCTTGGATAGTACAGCACACATGTTAAAGCGTGTTTTAAATTTGTTTTGAACATTTTTCCAGTAAGCAATGAAACAAAATGTATGAATCAATAATGACAAAACTGCCCAGTTCAGAACATTTCCATCATAAAAGTCTACTGAAACTTCTGTCATTACAATCCAACAATATCAGTAAATATACACAATCTCTGCAGAAGTAAAAGTCATCTAAATAATTCCACATTAAAGAGATCTGTAACTAATGAAGAGGTTGCTGCTAGCAAACGACTTTATATATCATTGTTTCATCTGCAAAGAAAGTCCTGTTGACCTTGAAGGATAAATTGCCTATGTTACATTAAAAAATGATAAGCTAGTAATATTGCAATAGGGAATGAATGGCAAACTGATAACAGGTTCATAGTTACTAGGTATCTCCTTCAAAGGAAGACATTCTCAGGACTGCAGCATCCACCCCCTATAAAATACAACACAGTACAGTATCAGCAATCCATCTACATACTGTGGGAGTAGAACCCACAGCCTTCTGCATCAAAAGCAACTATACTACCTGTTGTGATACTAGCAATGTGAACAGATTTGGCATAAGCAGAACTAAACTTCTCTTCCTCTGAAACTCTAAGCTCCTTGTAAAATCCACTTGACACTCAACTATATCTCCCAACTTTGCAACACAATACAGTTGGAAAAAGACAACGTTTATTGGGGGGGAGACCCAAAACAAGGGGTACATTTTAAGTATTGCTTGTATAATCTTAAAAAGTTTCTAGAATAAAATATTTTGTTGCCATGTGTTTCCTGAATGATAAGAAGGCTGAAACTTAAATGGCTATCATTATTTAGTGAATTCCGTTCTCACTGATTTGCCAAAAAACACAAAAGAGGAATAAACCAAAAGTATGAGCCAAACATTCCAGACATTCTTTGACAATTTGTACAGTTGAGAGCTGTATACTCAACTCCTTGAATCACAAGTGGTGGTATGGGTAGAGAATTCAGGCTCTTGTTTCTTGTACCTAAGGTATAGGGTTTGAGCCTGAGTAACACTAATCACCAGGTATATCTAATTGGGGCATTACTTACACACACACACACACACACACACACACACACACACACACACACACACACACACACACACACACACACACACACACACACACACACACACACACACACCAGCAATAAGAAGCATGTACTATTGAACTGAACACACACACTTTCCTAGCAAATTCACACACAGCAATAAGAAGCATGTACTGTTAAATTTAAAATTGTACATGCGGGTGTCAAGGAAGGACAGGACATCTGAGCGACAATGCACATGCACAGATGTGATGCATCTGGACCAGCTATGGGATCGTTCTTGCAGAAGAATGCCCTTTATAACAGTTTTTTTTTAATTAAAGTAAATGTAAATGCAACAAATTAAACAATGAAAGTAAATGTATATTTGACAGTCCCAAAAGTGCCCAGACCACCCTTCTCACCTCCCCCCCCAGCTATGCCACTGGCCTGCACTATGTTTAAATCTGTTACACAGAGCCAAGTATTTGAGATTCAGCAATTCTAATCAGTTTACACCTGATTTGCATCTTCACCATGCTAACAGCTCTGAATCTACATCATATAAAAAGGCAACAATGTAGCTAGGAAAACTGAAGGTGAAGGGACTTGTTTATGTGGAGAACATAGAACAGAGGCTATTACTTTGGGATATATCTCTACAGAGGATTACTGATCTTGAGAAGGTATGCTTGTATTGTGCCAGCTACAGGCTTTTATACTTTTATCTGTATGCATTAGTTAAACATGTGCTCATGCCATGGGAATGTTTGTCAAGGCATTTCACATATATACATGATTGGCAATACCTTAATATGGAATGTTCTGTGATAAGTTTGCAGACTTATTTCAGGTTCAGTTCATTTGACAGCACTGTTAGCATTTCAAAGATGGTTTGTTAGCAAAATGTGTTATTTGCCTTTTCTTTTTTTGGAGGAGGGACAAAGCTGCATTTCTGTTATGGCACAAACAAGGATATTTTGCTAATGCTAATCTCCTTTTTTGCATACAGCCTGTTATTTGTATTTCAAATCTCTATACTGTTTTATGTTTCTCCAGTGGGTAATACTGAGATGCTACCTTTTCGGTTTTATCTGGGAACAGTTATTTTGCAGTTATATGATACTTGTGTATTATCCTTCTGTTGTCTTTTAGGACACCTAGGACTATGCCACCCAGGTGTCTCAATCCTTGAAGACCACCCTTCACTGATGCTGAGAATCAGGTTATTGTCAATGCTTTTAGGCAACATGGTGCCTTTCTGCTTGAAAGGGGATGGGGAGATATGTCATGCAGAATGCAGGTTTGGTGGCAGATTATCAGCGATGTTAATGCCATGGGTGGCCATGGCAGGACATATGAGCAGATGCACCATAGGCCAACTGACATGATCACATCAGCATGGAGGAGAGCAGCTGCAGTGAGCTGTGATTGGATGGGTGCCAGTGGAGGCCTGCTTCAGAGCCACCAGAAACACCAAATGAATAGTTTCTGTCCACTGTCAGGGATCAAGACAACTTCCAGGAAAGTGCCAAACAGCATGTCCTTGACATTGGTGCTACTGTTGCAGTAAGAGCAAGCATGTCCCAGGAAGAGCTTCCAGGTCGTCTTTTGTATCTCAATTGTTGAATAATGTTGTATAGTAAAACAGTGTCAATTAATACATTACTTCTGTTTCACAATAAATTTTTTTTGTGGTGGGGGGATTAAAGATTGCCACAGTTAACAACACATTCTGATTGATTAGCTTAGGTTGGAGTTGTCATCCCTGTTCTTGTTGAAAGTATAGTTAATGGACATATAAATGGGAAAAAGTATTACCTCCTATATTACTGTTAATTGTGATGATGTTGTCCTTACCTTTTGCTTAATTCCTTTCAGGGCTGTATGGCATACAGAGGATACCATCATATGCATATGGTAAGCTAAACATTTTTATGTCAGTACTGATGAGCAATTCAAAGAAATATTTTGATGTGTGATGTTGATGTCAGGACTGTTGTGTGTATTGCTGTACTGTCTAATAGTGGCAACACTGTTATTTTGTTAGCATATATTGGAGTATAGTAGTTTAGGTATTAATTGTTCCTGTGTTTGTTGCTTATTATCACAGGTGATCCTGACAGTGGAAGTGTGGGACATCTACCACCTGATAGAGCATCAGCAGACTATGATGATGATGGTGGATAGACAGAAGCACAGTTGGGGGTTGCAGAGGTTGAATCTGACACTGAGGTTGATATATAGCCATCCCCTGAAATTCCATTGGACACAGCCAATAGGTCTATGCCTACTCATTCCAGTGAGCCCTCAGATATTAAACAGGTGAAGTGTGAGATAATTGATTAGGGAAGTGTGCTTATTGTGGCTTCAGTGCCTGTTGACTCTGGGCACAGCCAATGTGTGGGTAAGGTGCCATGCAGGAGGGTTGTTAGGACTGCTCAGAGGAGGCCTGCTGTCCATCTTCCACCTGATCCAGGTGTCTGTTCCCATGCCACTCAACATATGTTTAAAGACATCAAGCATGTTTCCATAGGTGCTCCAGAGAGATGCTTATGTTTGTAGATGTGCCACAGGCTGATATGCATGATTGCCTCCACCATGTTGCTGATTCAGTGAATCGAATGAATGACATGTTGGAATGAGTGGTGTCTGTGATGGAATGAGTACTGTCTGCGATAGAACATCTGCTGGGAGGGTGGGGGCATCCTTGTGAGGGTAGGTCACCCACATCATCTGCTGTTAGCCAAATGTGGCTGTGCCTGATTACACTCCTGTAGTGGCAGGACTTCCACTGCTCTGTCAGTGGGTGAGCTGTCCACACCCAGATGTGGCAGGCCATAGGCTTACGGTCTTGGGCATACTCGTGAGAGGAGCTTGTCTTGCAGACATCATTCACATTCAGGTAGCAGCAGTGCATCTGACCGTGGGCATAGATGTGCCAGTGCAACTCCTGGCAGAGCCAGTTCTTGTGGTTGGGGACAACAACGATGAAATGCCACCTCTACCATGCACAGCTCACACCTGACACATCAAGATGTACATGTACAGCTAGCATGGAGCTTGGGTGTGTTCAAGCAGACACACACACCAATTTCACCTGGAGGACCCCTACAGACACACACACAACAGTTTCATGGTTCAGCCATGCAGCTTAAAACTAATTTTGTCTCACTGCCCATTTGTTGTTTTTTTCCAAATGTCTGCCTACTTCTCTTTCTTACTCACACACACTCACCGACCTTTTGTGTCAGCCTAGGCTTCCTGACCCCCCCCCCCCAACCCCCACAGCACCCTGTGCAAGTGATGATAACTGCCATATCCCTGTTTTGTATATTTTGGATTCAGGGATACATAAGCTTTGTGTCTGATACACAGGATGCAAAGCTGACAGTGCTTAGTATATCTGCATTTGTGATGTTCAACTGGTAATTGTACCTTTGACTTCTATTGGTCTTAGAAAGTTAGACAGTTGATAGTATCAAAAATTTCCAGTTTTAGTGTGAATGATCTTGTGAAGGTTGTGAAGTCAGAAACTGCAATGTGTATCATTACTTTCTAACTTCTCTCTTTAATGATTTTCCAGTACAAATGTATGGTGCTAAACTGAGGACATGCAGTGACCATCACTTCTTTTGAGAGGTATGACTGTGAGAATCTTTGATGTCTGAGGCCTACTGCTTAATAGTGGACACATATTAGTTAAATAAGTCTCTGCTATCACATATTAAAGTCAGTTCTGTACAAATCACCCACCTTTTACTTGCTTACACTACCAAGTAATGAAATGCAAGGATATGCCAGTCATTCATATTATTACACAATGCATTCCAGGTTCAATACTTACCTTGTAAATGCAGCAGTTGCAACAGTTTTATTTCAGGGCTGACTCTGTCTGATGCAAGCAGTACACAGCCAGTACATGGGGAGGTAAAGGTTGTGAGCATGGCCTGGAATCAATGTTACTATATGTATGTGCATAGGAGGAAGGTTTTAGGCCCTTAGGTGGTGAGTGAGTGTGCTATGGGTTGGCTCTTAGCCAATGCGAGGGCATATTGAGCATACCTACATCATCTGCCTACACCCACAGCAGTTACTGCTTCCCCCTCTGACTTTTCACCTGCATGTGGCTGTGGTGACCTTGGCATTGGTGGTGGGATGTGTGCTCCTTCCCCTTGTTGATCCTGCTGAAGCTGTTTTCTCAAGATGATGTTGTGTAGCATGGCACATACTGTGAATATTTCAATACATGTTTGTAGATTGTACTGCAGGGATTCCCCAGATGTATCTAGGCACCAGAACTGTGACTTCAGCAGCCCAAACACATGCTCTATAATAGTTCTGTTTGAGTGTGTGCATCATTATGGCATTCTTCAGTGCGTGTGTGTCCATTTTTGATGTGAGTCATCAGCCACGGTTCCAGGGCATAGCCTGCATCCCCCAGTAAATGACTCTGTGTGATATCCCCCCTAGCAAGCATCTGATACATTTGGAAGGTCTGCCAGATACATGAGTCATGGTAACTGCCAGGGTTGCCAGCACACATGTTCAAGATAATTCCCTTGGCATTACACATGACTTGGCAGTTAATAGAGTGGAAGCCCTTTCTATTAATGTCGAGCCTTTCCTGTTCCCCAGGTGGTACCTTAATTTCTATATGTGTACAATCTATGGTACCCAGAACTTCTGGGTAGTGTGCTACAGGGTAGAACTCCTGCATATTTCTGGGCCTTATCATCAGGAGCACGGGGAAAATATATGTGGTCACTGGCATTTTGGAGCATAGCATTCAAAAACTGATGGAGGATCCTGGATGCTGATGCCTGTGGCACCCCCAGCATGTCCCCTGTTGGTCTTTGAAAGGTACCTATAGCTAAGATTCTAAGTGCTACACATATCTTTGTCTCCAGTGGATGGGTTCTCCTCGGTTTACCCTAGCTCTGAGTTGAGGATGACAGAGGTTGCAAAGTTTCTGTAGTATATCTTTATGCACCCAGTAGCACTCTACAATTTCCACATCATGTAGGTTGTGATAAGTTACCGGGGTCTGAAAGCTCTTCTCTTTCTTGGCCGTGGTCTATTAGCAGCAGCAGCAGTAGCACAGACTTCAGCCTGTTGCACATACACATGAATTAAAGCAATAGCAGCTCCTAACATTGTTTCTCATTAGACTCCTTTCCATGGCTGTATTCCACAGGTTTTGGAATTCACAGGGAAAACCAGCACTGAGTCTACATGGTTTATTTATAGCTTGAGAATAGCTCCTCCATTTTGGATTGGTTGATTAGCATACAATTCAGCGGTTTATGTTGGAATTTGCATGCCACGGTGTTTAACTTGTTTGTGTGGCAGTGCTTGCCACTTACTGAATCCAAAATGGTGCACTACAATATGGTGTAAATGGACCGTGTAGGCTTTATTGAATCTGGATGGAAGTTATTGCCTCACAGTTATATCTCTAGAACCACAACTATAAATGACAAAGTGTTCAGCACACAGAAACCTTTACATTGGTTGGATTCTTTCAATTTTAGGTCTTAAACTGGATTTTATAACCCACAATAACCAATGTAAATATGAATTATCTAATGTTGTATAAGTGGCTTACAATATTTCAGTAACCATTCAAGCAGCACATATAATGCAAGCAGCGTTTTCTTCAAACAGCTGAGTTTTCATATGAGACTAAGCAGTCCTGTTTGTGTCATTTGATTGTTGAGATATTTAGAGAAATATGCAAATTATTACACTACAAACAAGTGTACAAGTAATATTTAATATGTTTTTATCTGTACTCTGCAGAGGTCAAATGTCAACACAGTTGTGTTTGTCATTGTGTAATCTTTAAGATGAAGTCTTCTAATACTTTGTAAGTAGCATGGTTTTGGAATTATTTAGAGGCGTCAGTAGGATGTAAGTGCAGAAACGCCTGGAGATGTCACTAGGCTGTAGTGAGTTAAATCCAATCTAAAGCAGAACTTTTTGCTCATATGCCATGGATAGGACAATGCTGTGATAAACATAATGAAAATATTTCTACTCTGTGCTGCAGGGACATGCCATAGTATAGTATATATATATAGTATAGCCCATGCCAGGTAGGATAGAGAGAAGTAGATGGGAAGTATCTCATGAAACTTTGCTTCATAAATGTTTTGAGTCCTTCTGATATAAAGTCTGGAGTATTATCACTCATAAGTTGTTCTATCATGCCTTTATTTGCAGTCCTTGTCCTTAAAACTGATATTACCATTTTGGACACTGCTGACTGAAATAGAATACCTTATTACCATTTTGGACACTGCTGACTGAAATAGACTACCTCAGACCCTTTCACAGTGCCCCTGTTGCATAACAGGAGCATCAAGTCCATGAAAGGACTGGTGTGATGAACAGAGATACAGTTTTGTCATGCATATGACCATTCCGCAGGATTCAGAGATGTTGCTGGTGCAGTATATTGTAACTTTTTTTGCAATCGGCACAGCTTTTGTCTAAATGTTAAATTTCCTGCCAATGAGACGACACTACAATAAATGTCTGATAATGGAGCTCCTTTTACCACCCCAGGTGTCCCTCACGTGCAAATATCCAGCATTCTGGAATGTTACTTAGCTGAAATTACTGCTGTGGGACCACATAATACTGCTCCTTTTCTTATGGACTGCTGCAATTTCCTAGTAGCAAAGGCTTGTTATGACATGATATCATCGATAGACCATCCTTTTTGAATACGGGATACACACATGGCAGTAATGGGTCATTTCTATTTTGTTCTCACTGTTTCTGTACAGCATCATTTGTCAAGGGTAGATGACTAATAATTGATGTGTAACATACATTCATTGGACCATTGTGGTTGTTGGTTTCTCAGGCTTTTTGCACACGGCAGTCATGAGAATTCATAAATGCTGCCATGCTGCTTTGTTTCCTTATATAAATTATGATGTGACTGCTGTTCCTAGGGACAAAGGCTAGTATGGCCTGTATTGTAACCTTTGCCTGTACTATAACCATTCTGCAGTCACAATAGATTCCCCTTTCATTGGGCTAAATATGGTTGACATTGGTTGGATATCCATTAGCAATGTGAACTTTTTCCTTACATGTATTAGTAAAATGTATTTACTCTTTAGATTATTTTGGTCTTTTGTATGTTTTTTCAACACCAACAAACACACAACAAATGTAGTACATCTGTTGGCACCATCCTGCAACTTATGTAACTGAAGAGAGTCAGTTCCAAGGTGAAATGTGCCAAACTCTGGCAAAACAAGATAAAAATGGGTATCCAACATTCAACAAGCATTTTCTTTGTCTCTTTAATGATACCTTTTCAATCCACCATGTCTGTAACAATGACCTTAAAAGATGTAATACTATTAGTTTAATGCACAAGAAAAGTCTAATGTAATTTTACCAATTCTAAGTATGACCTTAGTTTAGTTATGACACATTCTAGGCTTAGATACCTTTAGGACAGCTTCTGGCTTATCTTAAACATTGGCTGGTCAAGTCATGCTAATTTCATCCTATAACAGCAAATTTCCATCTCTGAAAATGTTATTCTTATCTTTGATTAATGTGCATAGTGCTTTAGCCAGTCAGGGGCTCTTCATTTTTTCTTGTCACCATTCTATAATTCTTGCTGCAAGTCTTCTAATTAATTCTTATTGGTGCCTGACCATTACCTAACTTCAGATATCTGCCCACCATATTCCACACCAAAAAAGTAGGAAGCTATACTGAAACATAGGTAGTTAATATGTTTAGGCAATCTAATGTATTTTATCTAGCAGTTTTCAAATGAATTCTGAGAAATATTTCAGATTAAACTAATTTAGATTGTATAAAAAAATCACCATTAAAGAAACCGGTCTAGTACTGTTCTGCTCAGTTACCAGTAACAAACTTAAAACCATTCAGCATATGTGATATAAAGGAACTTGGAAAGGAGGGAGTGTGTAAATAATAGGAAGAGATGAAAGGTTGGCAATAAAACATGAACAAATGAGAACATAGCTTAGTAAGGGATACTTTAGAAGACTAAAGTTAATATTGAAAATTGCCTTGCTGGCTAAGAATGGGTGGCCACGGTGGTGCAGTGGTTAGTGTTGCCACCTCACAGCAAGAGGTTCTCCGGTTCAATCTGCGGCTGGGGTGCCTTCTGTGTAGAGTCTGCATGTCCTCCCTCTGATCGTGTGGGTTTCCTCCGGGTGCTCTGGTTTCCTCCCACATCCTAAAGACATGCTGTAGGTGGATTGCACATTCTAAATTGGACCTAGGCATGAGTGCGTGTGTGTGCCTTCTGTGGAAGGCTGGCCCCCGGGCTGGCAATACAACACTGTAAAACTTCACTGCCAATCATGAGCGGACATTTGATCCACTGTGGCGACCCCTAACCGGAAAAATCCAAAAGAAGAAACCTTGATGGCTAAGAATAAAGTCCAAGCTATAAATCAGTTTGTTTCCCTGTTCTAACTTACAGTTTTGGTGTGACTCATTGACCCCAAGCAGCATTAAATCATTTGGAAACGAAAAAGTAAAAATGTTTCTCAGTTATCAAATGATATATAAAAAAACAGTGCATACCAAGATTATATATCCCCAGATCAAAGAATATATGAAAAATAATGCATGCCAGGATTTTATATCCTGAGATCAAATGATATAGCAAAAAAAAAAAAAAACAGTACGTTAGGATTACATAGCCCCAGATCAAATGATATATAAAAAAACAGTGCATACCAGTTTTATATATCCCATCAGGTGGCATAATGGTTAAGGGTTTAATTCTCACAAAGGGTCATTGGCTAGGCTTAAAATGGTCTACAAGGGCAGTTAGCCAAGTACTAATCCATGAACCTATGATATATAAAAACAGTGCATACCAAGTTTATATATCCCCAGATCAAAAGATATACAAAAACAGTACCTACCAAGATTATATATCCCCAAATTGAATGATGTTTAAAAACAATGCCTATAAAGATTATAGGTCACCAGATCAAATGATATGTAAAAACAATGCCCACCAAGATTTTATGTCCCAGATTGAATGATATATAAAAACAGTGCCTACCAAGATTATATGTCCCCATATTGAATGATATATAAAAAACAATGCCTACCAAGATTATATGTCCCCAGATCAAATGATATATAAAAAACAGTGCCTACCAAGATTATATATCCCCAGATCAAATCAGATACAAAAACAACAGCGCCTACCAATATTTATATCCCCAGACTGAATGATGCTTAAAAACAGTGCTTACCAAGATTATATGTCCCAGATCGAATTATGTATAAAAACAGTGTCTCCAAAGATTATATGCCCCCAGATCAAATGACATATTAAAAAAAACACCGTCTTCCAAGATTATATGTTCCCAGATCAAATAATATAAAAAAAATTGCCTACCAAGATTTTATGTCCCCAGATAAAATAATATATAAAAACAGTGCCTACAAAGATTATATGTCCCCAGATAGAGTGTTATATAAAAAAGTGCCTACCATGATTATGTGCCCCCAGATTGAATGATATGTAAAAACAGTGCCTACCAAGATGATATGCCCTCAGATTGAATGCTATATTAAAAACAGTGCCTACCATGATTACATGTCCCCAGATCAAATGATATATTAAAAACAGTGCCTACCCTGATTATATGTTCCCAGAACAAATGATATATAAAAAACAGTGCCTACCATACCTTTCAACTGTCCAGAATATTGCCTCATATTTTTGGTCTACTGTTCAGAAAGTTTGTTGTTTTCTGGCAATCTCTGGGATGATCTGAGGACTGATGTTACTAAATAATGACATACATTTGAGTTTTAGGCTTCATATCCTTCAGAAAATGCATAAAGTTTGTAAGAGCAAGATTTAAATTTTGTTACTATTTTTGGGCCTTTGTCACACCCCCTTATTTCAGGCTTTGTCTGGATTTCTAGGTTGAGAGGTATGGTGCCTACCCTGATTATATATCTTCATATCAAATGATATATAAAAAGCAGTGCCTAACACAATTATATGTCCCCAGATCAAATGATATATATTCACCAGATCGAATTATATATATATATATATATATATATATATATATATATATATATAAAAAGTGCCTACTGAAATTATATGTCCCCAGATGAAATGATATATAAAAACAGTGCCTACCGCGATTTTATGCCCCAGATCGAATGATATATAAAACAGTGCCTACCGCGATTGTATGCCTCAGATCGAATGATATATAAAAACAGTGCCTACTTCAATTATATGTCCCCAGGTCAAATGATAAATAAAAAACAGTGCCTACCATGATTACATGCCCCAAGATCAAATGATATTGAAAAAACAATGCCTGCCACGATTATATGTTCCCAGATCAAATGATAATATAAAAACAGTGTCTATCATCATTATATGTCCCAAGATTAAATGATATATAAAGAACAGTGCCCACCATGATTATATGTCCCCAGATCAAATGATATATAAAAAACTCTGTCTGCCATGAATATATGTCCCCAGATCGAATTATATATAAAAAACAGTGCCCACCACAATTATATATCTCCAGATCAAATGATATATAAAAAAGTGACTACCATGATTATATCTCCCCATATGAAATGATACAGTCGTGGTGGGAACTGTTTTTATTACATATCCCCAGATTGAATGATATGTAAAAAAACAGTGTCCACTATTATCATATGTCGTCATATCAAATAATATATAAAAAACAGTGCCTACCATGATTATATGTTCCCAGATCAAATGATATATAAAAAACAGTGCCTACCACGATTATATGTTCCCAGATTAAATGATATCTAAAAAAACAGTGACTACTGCGATTATATGTTCCCAGATTGAATGATATCTAAAAAACGGTACCTGCCATGATTATATGTCCCCAGATCGAATGATATATAAAAATCAGTGTCTCAGTTCTATGATCTGGTGCACCTTCCTAATCAGGTGAGTGTCAGGTCCTAACACTTTCACTCTCCTTGGTCCTGCACATTTACATGAAGAGAGAAATTTAACAAAATAGCAGGCAGCTGCCCCCTTTTCCCCACCCTAGCTATGCTTCTGTGTATCCCTCAGTCTGAAGCAGGTACGGTCTGCCTCAAAATGACTACATGCATAGGTCTGCAATTGTGGGACTACCTACATATTTGCTGACCTCATCAGATGCAGACATAGAGAAAGTTCTAAAGTATGAAGAAAAGATGTGTCTGATGACATCTTTGCATAGTTTAGCAAAAGGAAGTTGGAAAGGAGTGAGAATGGAAATTAAACCAGAAGTAGACAAGAATCAGAAAAGAATTAAAAGTGACAAAAAAATAGTAGGAGAATAGGACTCCTTCTTCTTCTTCTTTTGGCTTTTCCCGGTTAGGGGTCGCCACAGCGGATCACCTATCAGCTCATGATTGGCAGTGGAGTTTTACGGTGTTGAGTTGCCAGCCCGGCACCCAACCTTCCACAGAAGCACACACACTCACACCTAGGAACAATTTAGAGTGTCCAATCCACCTACAGCATGTCTTTAGGATGTGGAAGGAAACTGGAGCACCCGGAGGAAACCCACATGACCACAGGGAGGACATGCAGACTCCACACAGAAGGAACCCCAGCCGAGGATTGAACCAGGGAACCTCTTGCTGTGAGGCGACAACATTAACCGCTGCACCACCGCGGTTGCCCAGCAACAGGACTAAGGAATATAATTTGCAATCATACTTAAATATGCATCCAGTATGCTTAACTCCATATGAAGTGCAGGAGGAGACAACTCTGGATTCATTGTGGGTGCCGGGAAGAGCATTCCTGGCTAACATCAAGGACTGAAGCAATACAAATTTCAGGAACTCTGTTCATTCCCTGACTTAGGAATGGGGTCCATTCCCATCATGGTATTTGAAATGCAAAATATTTGAAGAAAGTCAAAAAACACACCAGAAAGAAAATAAAGGGGAAAAATGGAAATCCCACAATTATGGTGACGAGTATAGAGAACTGCTGGGACAACCACATGTTGTTCAAGATTTGATGCATGAATGATTAAGGACAGGCGAATTTAAACCAACAGATGAAGGATTAATAGTGGATCAAGATAGCTGGCTATGTACACATTTATTTACAATGTTATAGAAAAAGTGGGAGAAACAGACAAATATGGTTCTATAAACCACAACTGGAAACAGTTGCATATCTCATTGCTTGTTGGGATATACTCATGGCTCAGGGCCTGTGGCCTGAAAGACACAACAATGTGGCAAAACTGTTGCACTGGGGACTGTGCAAACACTACAATATACAGGTAGCTGAGATGTACTGGAAACATGAACCACAAAGCTTTATTGACAATTATGAAGTTTGAATCACATGTGATCTCCCAACACCAACAGTTAAGTAAACAGATGGAAGAAAACCAGATATAGCAGTCCAAGAAAAGACAAAAATAGTGTCAATTATAGAAACTGCTACAACCACTGATTATAGTATCCTAAGAACTGAGAGACACAAAGTCATAAAATACCATGATTTGCAAGTAGGGATGAGAGCAAAGTAGAACAACACACAGACATTTCCAGTAAAATTAGGAGCAACAGGACTAATAAAAAAAAATAAAATGTACTTAAATATGATACTAATACTTGTAAACCTGCATGAACTACATAAAGAAGCAATTCTGGGTACAGTGTGAAGGCTGGCAAGAGCACTCTTGTCAAACATCAGCGACTGAAGCAGTACTAACTTCTTAAATGTTCGCATGTGCCTGTCGTTGTATTACAAACTCAAAATTATTTGCAGAAATTAAAAAAAAAAACAGAGAGATGCATTCTTAAACCAGTACCAAAAATCCAAATGACACAAAAGACATCAGGCCAGTCTCTATCCTTCAGACCTTCTGACCCTAGAAAACGTTCTAGGAGAAACTCATATTCACTCATTTTCCAGACTACATCAGGAAAACAACACGAGCTTGTTGTCCCCTTACCAGCATAGATTTTGGTCTGGTAGAAGCATCTTGATCACTTTTTACACATCGACTGTTCATATTCTAAGGTGCATAGTAAAAAGGCCACCTTACTGCTACAACCTTTACTGACCTCACCATAGCTTTCGATCTAGTAGACCATTCATTATTCTTTAACTCCCTTGTTATATCTGGTATAAATAAAGGCTGCCTCCACTGGTTCCACCAGAGAGACATTTCAAATTACAAATATGTGATTCTTTCTCTCTATGCCATTCTGCCATTCTTGCAAAAGGAGTGCAACAGGGCTCAGTTCTGTCATTTCTACTCTTCTCACTAAAGACAAAACCTTTCCACAGTCTTCCAAAAACTGGACAATAAGGCATAACTTCAAAGTCACTTAGAAACCACTTTAAATACCCTGACATCTGGATGGATCAGTCCCCGAATGTTCTGTTTCACGTCACCAATACTAAATCTAAAGAAATACCATACTCTTCTGGGCCCCAAAATATTAGTTTTCTTGTCACCTGAAGATAGACTAACCATTTAAAAAAAACATTCTCCCACCTCAGCTAGATAGCATAGTTCTTAATATCACTAATGCTTCAAAATAAAAATCAGTTGGGCAAACCCTATCCAATTAAATCTGTGGACTCATTACACTGCCCCCCCCCAAGATAACACCACTTTTCAGTCCTAATTAAAGCAAAATGGCTTCCCATAAGTGAAAGAAACACAGTCCACCTTGACTGCCTAATCCCAAAACTCTTTATAAATATCCTATCATTTTCTTCTCCAGCTGGCTTTCTCAAAGAATGACATCCTACAACCTTAGATCTCAGTTATCTCTCTCCCACTCCAGCTCACTCACAAAACTCCATGCACTGAGCACACCTTCTCACTAATGGCACTTCAGACACAGGAATCACTCCCTGCAAACCTGAGAGACCCATCATCTCTTTCACCAGTTTTAGACATCAGCTCAGGAAAATTTAACACTAAAGTTGGTTGTAAATGCGTTTAATTACAAGGTGTTACTTAACTCCATAACTCCACTATGCTCACTCCCTACATTTACCTCATAACTTAACCCCTAGATTAACCCTGTCTCACTTTTTCCCCTCATCCTGTATCATCTTCCACACGATCCTTTAACCCCATTCTCCACCACTTCGCACCCTCATAGCATTCATCTTCCTCCATTGTACTTCACTCGTGGTTCTGTCTTCCACCATCTACCTTATCATCCTATCTGTTACTAAACTCCAAATTAACCTACAGTAACTCTGTAAATAGAATTGTCTATACTACAAAATTAGATATATTCTTTATTTGGTTAGACCAGTATCTACTATGGTGTAATGCTGAATATTGTACTAGATAGACTCCCACTATGTTAGACAGGCTTCTACAGTGTTGTTATCATGTTTTTGTATGCATTAGCTTGCATTAGATAGACTCCCACTACATTAGACAGGTTTCAACAGAGCTGTTATGTTTTTACATGCATTATATTGAATTAGATAGACTCCCACTATGTTAGACAGGCTTCTACAGTGTTGTTATAATGCTTTTGTATACATTAGATTGTATTAGATAGACTCCCACTATGTTAGGTTTCTACAGTATTATTATAATGTTTTTGTATGCATTAGATTGTATTAGGTAGGCACCCACTATGTTAGACAGGCTTCTACAGTGTTGCTAGAACATTTTCCACAAGATCATAGGAAGTTGCTAGGCTAATGTCCCTAGGGCCCTTACAAGCCAAGCCAAGTTCTACCCTTATTTCCATGATCAGCACCTAACACCCGTGTCCAAGAGGCACACAGGTAGAACCCATGGGGTGAATTTACGGTTACCCATCCAATCTTCTAGATGATGTTTGAAGAGAGCCAATGAGGTGCTCTGTTTGAAATGATGTGGGAGTCTGTTCCAAAGGTCTGGTAACCTCTGAGAGACAAATCTGACCTCCACCAGATTCTATTAATGTCACATACCAGGTTAAGGTCTTTACAGTGAGTAACCCATGTACTATTTGACTTGCAGATATGTAGCATTTCCAATAAAGCAGGATGAAAGATTGCCTTATATGCAAGGCAAAGATCATCTCTGAGTAGTCTGCATGAAAAAGAATAAAGTGACAGTGATTTCAGGCACTCTGTATAGGACAGATGCTGAAGACCTTGAATTTTCCTTTTGAGGAACCTTTGTGATTTCTCCAATTGCTGCAGGTGCTTGGAAAGATGCATACCAAAAGGGGCATTGTACTCAATTATTGGCCTGATGAGGGAAGAGTACAGGGAGGTTATAACTTCTTTTTTTTCTAGAGGCAATGTCCTGACTTATGAGATAAACAATATAGAATACCCTTCTTACCAGTGTGGAGACATGGTGATTATAGGTAAGATTGCTGTCAACCTGTGTGCCCAGGTCTTTCACCACTGAGTGGATACTTAGGGTGTTGCCACTGATGTGGTAGTTAGCAGAAACATCACTCTTACTGAAAGGGATGATGATATATATTTTTTGCATTGAGTTTAAGGCCATGACTTTGGCACCAATCATTTGTTTGTGTCAGACCCTCTTGTAAGATTATGACATCATTTGGAAATTCTATTCTATTCCATATGATGTCAAAATCTTGCAAGAGGGTCTGACACAAACAAATGACTGGTGCCAGATTTTGACATCATTTGGAAATTCTATGACCGCTCCCAGTGTGCAGTCATCAGCAATCTTTATTAGCTACAGTCCTTTAGTTTTTGCTTGTACTTCGGGGACATATATTCCAAAAAAGTAGCGGTCCAAGGACTTATCCCTGTGGAACACCACTGTTACAGATCTGCTGTTGGAGGTGGATTCCCCTATTTTGACTATATGTGTTCTATCAATGAGCCAGTTAGCGACCCATCTAATGATATAAGGGTTGATACCTAGCTGTGTGAGTTTGTAAATGATGCCTGAGTGGGGGATAGTGCCAAAAGCCCTTGGCTAAGTCTAGGTAGGCTGTATGCAGAGATTTCCCCTCATCTAGGTTATTGGTGATTGTCTCAAAGAAGTCCACCAGGTTTAACAGGCATGATCTCCCTTTGATAAATCCAAACTGAGTAGGATCAACTGCTTGGAGATTACCTATATCTTTGTTGGTAAGGTCCATGGTGATTAGCTCCATGGCCTTGCAGATAAGGCTAGTCAGGCTAATAGGTCTATAGTTCCCAAGGTCAGTGGAAGCACCACTTTTGTGCAAGAAAATAATGGCGGTCATTTTCCATTCAGCTGGGACAAAGCCAGTGCTTAGACTATGACAGAAAAGAGTAGCCAATGGTATTGCTAATTCTTGAAGGAGCCCATGTAGGAAGCAGCCTCGGATGTTATCAGGTCTCATAGATACTGTGTTTTTGGCCTTAGATAGGGCATTTATGACCTGCTCTTTAGAGATACAAGGTAGGAGATAGGTGGTAGGGATGTTGTGGGGTACCAGTGGTGGAGACAGGGGAGTGAAGTTTTCACAGAACCTGTCAGCCAACAGGTTAGCTACATCCACAGGTGCAGTATATGTGGTATCATTAATTACCAGTTTGGCACAAATCTGGACCTTTCCTTTTAGATTATGGCTGTAACTAAAGAACACCTTATGGTTATCCTTAGTTGAGGAAGCTAATTTGGATTCATAGTTAGTATTGGAGGACTTCACAAGAAGTCTTATTTGCTTGTTTAAGCTGAGGAGGGAGTGTTTCCAGTTTAGGGCTCACTCCCTCTTACTCTTAGACAGCAATTTCTTCCTATTGTTATAAAGCCTGTTAATGGCAGTTGTCCAACAGGCAGGTTTGCTCTTCATTGAGGAGCTTGTTTTGGTCCTGTTAGGTATGGTCGAGTCAATGCAGTTATGCAGGTGTTTGTATAAAGCACTGGTATAGATAGAACTTGGCATAGTTGCCAATTCCATCAGGGCAGTGCAGTGAAACTATTTTACACCATCCCGTAAGAGATCTCCATCTGCTTTGGAGAAGTTTTTTAGTTTAATTGCTGCTGGGGGGGGGGGGGGGGTCAGGTGTAATAGTTGCTTTGAGTGAGACTGATTTGTGGTCAGACCTCACCAGGGAAGACCTCATGAGGGGGTGCTACAGTGGTCCCCAGATTGGTAAGCACCAGATCTAGGATGTTGACACCCCTTGTAGGGGTGTCAACCAGCTGGTCCAGGGCTTTGGAGTTAATAAAGTCAAGGAATCTTTGGGCAAGTGAGTCTGAGCACCAGTAATTTACCCAGTCAATGGATGGGTAGATAAAGTCACCCAAAACCATGGTGTTTGGATGTATCTTGATAGACTTAAGTAGATCCAAATAGGCAGAGTGGGTGCCCTGATTCATGAAGGGAGACCTGTAGCTGGCAATGACATGAATAGGTGTCTTACCAACAGTTAATTGCATCTGATGTATCTCCAAGGAATCATGCTGTTTAACCAATCTGGAGGTGTATTTTTGTTTAATGAATATTGATACACTGCCTCCTTTAGTTTTCATGCCTTCAGTTTGTGGTCTGAATGTGTGGAAGGAGGCATAACCCAGTATGACTGGGGTGCTCTCCACAGCCTTGAACCAGGTCTTCATGACTGTACAAATGTCTGCATCTTCCAAGGTGAGGACTGTTTCCAGTGAGTGCAGTTTCATGTTAAGATGCCTAGCATTTAGCAGTATAACCCTGAAGTTGTTTTTAGATGGAGTTTTTACATTGTGAATTTTGTCCTCAAGATACTTCCTAAAAAAAGGCACTATGGGGGTGGCAAGAGCCGTAGCTAGTAGCTGAAATCCCATGGGTGACAGATGAAGACCATCTGGCAAATCTTCGAGGTATGTCGATCATATTATCCCAGGCTGACAGATATTAGATCCCCTTAGAATAACACCAAAAACTAAGCCAATTATTAAAGTAAACCATTTTCTGTTTGTAGTGAGGCATCATCATGGGTGAAGGTAAAATGCTGCTTAAGGCTAGGGACATACCTACCTGAAACACATAATCCGAGAGCACAGTCATGTCTCTCTTTATATAGCCTGAGAGGTGCATCTCAAGTCATTCACACCAACATGGACTATGACGGAGTCATAACAGTACCTGTTGTTGAAAGACTTAAGGGCGTGTGTGATATGGCGAATTCTAACATCTGATAGACAGCTGACCGTGACCTTTTCCTTATCCAGCCTAGTGAGAGGTACATCTGTGTGTCTTAAGATGGAATTACCTATGACTAATATGTTTGGTTTTGTGTTTTGCCTTTAGGGCTTGACAGGTGAGACACTGGTCCATGAACTGTTGAGTATTGTGTTCTATATAGGAAGTATTATGTATAGCATGCTTGTGTTTGGGAAGTTTCTGGTGTTTAGTTATGTTTCTGGTGAGGACCTCTGCATATGTAGGTATGTGTGATAGGTTCTATATTAAATCAGTGGAAACTCACTTCAACGAATGGCATTTCATTGGAAATGCCTTTCATCAAATTCCACTCTTGTGTGGGGCTGTGCCCCCCACACCCCCACTAATTATATATACCAACTCCAAGATTGCACTACAGTGAGTTAAGGGAAACTATCAGTATGAACAGTTCGACGAATGGCATGTTCGATGTAAGTACACTGAAAATGCTGTTCACTGAACTAAATTTTCAGTGAACTAATGGGGACCCATGTGATATCTATTTGGGTAGAGTATGGGTGATGTGTGCATGCAGACAACCCGCTCATTGTCATATGTACTAACTGGTGTGTGAGAGAGCATGGATTCAAGGTTCTTAATATAGCTGCATCTCTCACATCACCAAAAAAGTAGAAATACTCCTGGATGACCACAAGAACCAAAAAACTGTATAATTGTTTAAGTGGAATGACATGTTTATTGGTGTAGAGGCATTTCAAAACTGTTTTTAAATATGATGTAGAGTATGTATAATTTATTCTGAAGAAGTTTGTGTTACAAAAACGTGGATTAAAAGTTTTTTATTACGCTAATATTGTGTGGATTTCACTCTGTTCTTCTGCATCCTCCAGTCTGGATTTTTTGTTCTTGTGGTCATCCAGGAGTATTTGTACTTTTTTGGTGTTGTGGTTCCTAAGGCAGAAAGCAGAGGAGATTCATTGATGGATGTCAGCATTCATCCTACACCAGGTGAAGGTGGACAGAATGTTCTGGCTTCACTACTGAACACTATGAAAGGCATTCAGCAGACTTTGCAACTGTTAATTCCGGAGAAGGTGAATACCATTCCAGTTTGGTCCAGTTCAGATGAAAAGGTTGAGATGGTGGTAAACTTTAACACACATTCTGCTAAACAAAGTAAAAGCTTTGAAGCTGTTTCTAAAATCAAGACTTATGCTGACATAGCTTCAGTATTAAACACTAAGTTGTATCCTTTTTCATCTTCTGAAAAACCTATTATCAGTATAGAGCTGAACACTTATAGAGACATGTGTAACAATTTGGGCAGATAAAGAAATACAAAAGTTTAGACTTGGAAAACAAATATTTTTCACATTATATAATGCTGGGTATGGTCCCTAAGGGGCTGAGATTCTTTAAATGCCCAAACGGGGTTGACAGCTCTGATGATTTTTTTTACACTAAAAGACTTCTTTAACAATGCTGGTCTTAAGTTCCTGAAGCTGCTTATAGACAACTGTAAAATCATGACTGAGCTAAGGGAAGAGATCTGTAAAATAGATGAAATCTTGCTTAAGGACTATCACAGCAAGATAGGGGAATGGGTTGAATATCATACACTCTTCTCTGAACTACAGAAAAATGAAGAGGTTATAATCAGCCGTAAAAATCATAAGCTCAAGCGAGATGCTGCTGTGTATGAAAATGACATAGCATATGATGATTTTTGTGTGTTTAACAAATGCACAAACCAAGATAAATTCAAAGTACCAAACAATCAGACCAAATGTTTCCCCTTTAAGAAATACACCAATGAAGTCCACGCCCCTAAAACTAAGAACTTTCTTCTGAAGTTAGATCTTTAAATAGGGAAGGAAGGATGGCTCTGTAATGGATATTGTGGAAGCAGGAACTTCTAGTGTTGGCAATGCACAGTTTGTTAACAACCAATGATGAAAATGATGGTGGGGCTGGAACCGAGACTTTTTTAGCCGAGGAGAAGGAGGGCAGAAGCCAGAGAATGTGCACGCTCAGGAGAAGAGAACGAACTGTGTCAAATTCTTCAGTGGATAATTAAATAGGTATTATGTACCTCTAAATAATGTTATAAATTTGTCTACTTTTGTTTTAAATGAAAACCATCTGAATGTTTTGAATTTGGGCTTAAATTTTGTACCCGCAAGAGGGGCAAACCTAGCAGATACTGTGTTAAGCCTTAAAAAGTACACTAGGTCTTTAAACTTGAATTATGTATTTAAAGACATTGTAAGTAACAGCAGTAAATATGTAAAACCTTCATGCGACAACCCTAACTTACTGCATACTATTAAAGTCTTTGAATCAGCTTGTGGAATAAGAAATGTCTTGGGGGAGGGGGTCAAGAAAAGAAAAAATGTATCACAATTTATCTAAAGAAGAAAAGAAAGCTCTGAAAGAAATACAGGAGAGAATGGCAGTATAAGAGTAATGAAAAGTGACAAGGGGGGGGGGGGTACTTTAATTTTAATGAACCAAGAGGAATATGTTACCTGTACAGAGAAAATGCTGGGTAACTGTCTAGAATACAGACCAACAGACATGGTGGAAGTAGCTAAGAGCTGCAGGAATGTTTATTCTTTTTTGTTTGAGAATTTAATGAACAATAATTTAGAGAAGGACCTTTATGATTTTTGTCATATAGACAATCCGAAATTAGGTTCCTTCTTTGGAATTCCCAACACACATAAGTAAAAGCTGTCCTCCATTTAGACCACTTGTATCTACCCCAAATTATGTTAGAGGGTATTTCCTTGTTGGTGGACTCTAAAACCCCATTCTTCACCAAATTAATTCATACTTAAGATTCATGGGACTTTTTAAATAGTATCAGGGAACACACTTTAGCTGCAGCTTTTGATCCCACCACACAAGTGATGTTTAGTCTTGATGTTATCTCTCTTTTCACTTGTATTCCCCACTTTGAAGGAGTGGAACAAGTCAGAGACTACGTAAATAAATTTTCCACATTTAGCAATTTTGAAAGTAATTTCTATTGTGAATTAATAGATGTTTTATTAAACAATTTTTTTGTATTTAAAAAAAATGAACAAATAAATTTGGGGGTAGCTATGTGATCCCCTGCAGCACCATCTTTTGCAAACATTGTGATGGGTCACTGGGAGTGTACTGTGCTGGAACCACTGGTCATGGAATACCAAATTACATTTTTAAAGACATTTATCGATTTGTTTTTTGTCATGGTTGGGGATGCACACAAAGTGCAGTTTTGTTGACACCCTTAACTCCAGATCAGGATATTTAAAATTTGTCCTGGGGGATGTGGGACTAAAAGTCCCATTTTTTGGCTGTGATTTTAGAATGGGATGTTAAGCTTTATAAGTTAGTCAGTAGGATTTTTAGGAAAAACTTTCACTAACAGTTATTTGCATTACACCAGCATGTACCCTTGTTACATGAAGAATAGGACAGGTCATAAGAGCCAGTAGAATAAGTGAAATGGGTGATTTTTTGAAGGAAATAGAACTTACTACCACCTTGTTTGTTGAAAGAGGTTATAGTAAAATTCTGTTGAAAGAGCAGGCTGAATATGTCACACAGAATAAGGACAGTCTCTTTCCAGCCATCCTTGAGCATGGGGTTTCCAACACTAATATAAAACAGAACCATGACAGGAACACATTTAATGCTGGTAATTACTTTTGTTTGGACATGACAGTAGATAATGGTATTATCAGAAATATTTCTGACAACTGGAAAATTTTGGGGGGAAATAAAGATTTATTATCCATTCTGGGGACCCCAACCAAGGTCTGTGTATAAAAATCAAAATAATTTAAAAAACACATTTTAGAAAGTGAGAGAAACACTTGTTTATTGTTCCAACACCACACAGAAAAGATTGGGCATGTATAAGTGTGGGAAGTTTAACATATGTCAATATATTTCAGAAGGTCCCTTAGTTAATTTAGGACATTGCCTTACACTTTGAAAGTTCCAGAGTAAAGGAGTTGTATACACTGGTATGTGTGTATACTGTAGTGCATTCTATATTGGTATGAATGAAAGAGCTCTATGCACTAAAAAAAGGAACATTTTTACAACATTAGAAAACAAGACAAGACAAAAGCTTTTTACAAGCATACTATCACCTGTCCCATGTATAAAAAATGTTTTCTGTGCTGGAGCAAGGAAGTCAAGATTTTAGGGGTGGCAATTTTAAAACAAATCTTGAACAAAAGGAGGCTTTATGGCAAATCGGACTAAATTCAGATAAAAAACCTGGTTTAAATGATGCTGTTAACATAAATGTTTTTTGAAAGACTGTAGAGTATATATAAGAAAATAACCTTCTGAGCTTTAAAATGTTTATTGATTAACTGTATAATTGTTTAAGTGGAATGACTTGTTTATTGGTGTAGAGGCATTTCAAAACTGTTTTTAAATGTGATGTAGAGCATGTATAATTTATTCTGAAGAAGTTTGGGTTACGAAAGCATGGATTAAAAGTTTATTACGCTAATATTGTGTGGAGTTCGCGCTGTTCTGCTTCCTCTGGACTGTTTTTTTGCTTCTCTTACATGTTGAGTTTGTGTGGACTAGGAGTAGAGGGTTATCCGTGAACATGATGCAGTTGCTACACTGCCTCGGGATACCCATGTCAACCAAGCTGGCTGGAGAAACTGTGGGAAATTGTCCATCCATAGTGTTAGGTAAATTTATATAGCCAGGAATAGAGGTCACACTTGGGAATGACTAGTGGGTGAGAGGTGTATTGGTACATCTGAGGCTAGGTTTAGTGTTCCACTGGACAGTAGAGCAGGGCTAAGAAAAACCTCTGGAGGGCCATGCATTATATTGCATTAGATAGACTTCCACTATGTTAGACAGGCTTCTATAGTGTTAAAATGTTTATATATGCTGTATATTGTATTTGAACTCTTCATCCGTAAACTACCTCTTTGCATACTGTGCAACCTCTTAATGCAAGAAATATGGACAAAGCCTAAAATAATTAGGGAGCAAAGCCTCAAAAAATAGGGACAGATTTTAAATATTGCTCTTATAAACACTGAAAGTTGCTAGAATAACAGGATTTGTGCTAGCATACATTTTCTGAAAGATATGAAGTCTAAAATTCAAATGTATGTCACTATTTGGTGACTTCAATCCTTGGTGATGTGGCAGAAAACCACAAATTTTATGAGGAACAGACCAAAAATATGAGGCAAAATTCTGGACATTTCTATGAAAATCTGGACAATTGAGAGGTATGCCTCCTTGCCTACTGTTACTTTGTACTCATTTTTTATGGGCCAGGCCTGAAAACAGCCCACCTGAATTGGTGCTCGATGATGGTCAACAAATGGTAAATAAAGTAAATAAATAAAAGGCGTACAAAGAGTAACTCCTCTTGCATGAGGGAGCAGGCAGCTATGGCCGTGGCAGTGTTCATATTGTTTTTATTAAATGGGGATTATCTTCTAAAAGACTGAATTTTTCAGTGTTCCATAACATCAGCGAACTTACACATATATTTAGAATTTGCTATGCCATTGCCTTAGATTTGAGCACCTTGTGAAGATGTCACATGTGCCTCTTGATAGAGATGTACCAGGCACAAAAGCCTCACAAGAGACCAAAAGCATACTTGAGGAATTATATCTCAACTCACCTGAGAACACCTGTATATCCCACAGAAGGAATAAGCTGGAGAGTGTCGTTGGGAATTTGGAAGTCTGGTCTACTCTGCTCATCTTGCTGTCACCACGACCCTCAGAAGGGCAGGTGGTTTAGCAGATGGATGGATGGAGATCTCTCCGTTTCTTCACACAGTCCAGAACAATGTTACCAAAGAGACCAGAGATGCAGATGCTTTGTAATGTGTGTGTGTGTGCACGTGTGTCTGTTGAGGGCAGAAATATTTTGCCAAACTGGAAAAGACTAAGATTATCAGTCTTCCCTATACCTCTCACACTTCCATAGTTGAACAGACTTCAGATAAATATATTTGACAAGGTTTGAGGTACTTTGTAGTCCAATAAATCAATAACATCCTTGACTTATATTAGCTGGAATAACCTTTCCTGTTTGCCCAGCTAATAGATATTTGCAGAATAACCCAAGAGTAAATGGAAGAGCTAGACTAGCATATTCAGAAGGAAATGATCAGTAACTCAATACACATACTACACAAAGTAAAAATGGATTCCTTGCCTAATGCAACTGGTGTACTGTAATAGTCACTCCATGAATTTGGATGCAGGGACCATTGCTACTCTTATAACCTGAACCTAAGTTGCAGATGAGGTATTTATCAATTTATTTTTATAAACTGGGCAATTCTGAATGATCATAGTCAATTAACATGTGATCAGGATCCAAATTGCGTTCCTCTTATATTACAAAGTTTACTACCTGTGCATAACAGCTGCTTCATTTTATTTTGAAATGCAATAATGTTTTATTTATTTAACATTTGCAAAGTCCAACTGGGACAGAGCCCATTTTCAGCAGAGGCCCATGGAGAAATGCTCCAGATGCACGTCTTTGGAATGTGGGAGGAAACCAGAGCATCTGGAGGAAACCCACACGAACACAGGGAGGAAATGCAGACTCTGCACAGAAGGTACTCCAGCTGAAAATTGAACCAGAAAACCTCTTGCTGGGAGGAGACAACACTAACCACTGCACCACTGCCCCGCCTAATATGATGACTGAATTTTAGTTTGTTACTGGTAACTGAGCAAAACAGTATCAAACAGGTCTTTCTATTGACTTTTTTTCAAAAAATCTGAAGTAGTCTAATCTGAAATAGTTTTCAGAAAAACAGTCAGATAAAAGAAGCTGGTCAAATTTATATTGCCTAAATGTATTAGCTACCTATTTTTTTTTTTCATCTTGTTCCTGGAATTTGTTACAAGTCACAGAAATTTTCTTTAACACATAAGCCCCATACTCCACTGTAGAGTGTGGAGGTGAAAACATTAAGACTAAAGTGTAATAGTATATGGGCAGAGGTCCTAATTCGGCAGTGATGAGTTGTCTTTATGCCATTGCTGTAATTTACCGCATGATGAGGCATGGCCAAACTGTCTTGTGCTAGGTGTGACTGCGATGACTTCATTGAATATTGTCGAATTCATGGTTGGAATGGAAGATAGAGGATAGATTTCCTGATGGGAGTGCTATACTAGAAGATTAAGGCTGGGTTTCCTTGTGGATGTGTTGCACTAGGAGAGGTAGAATGGATTTCCTAGCGATTGTGTTGTAGTAGAAGGTGTGGAATAGATTTCTTTCTGGAGTACTTGTAATGGAACGTAGAGGATACGTTTCATGGTGAGTGTGTGAAATCAGGAGGGGGTGGTTGATTTTGTGGCAATATGTTGCAATGAGAGGTAGTAGATGGGTGTCCTTGTGGACATGCTGTGCTGGAAAATATAGGATGGCTTTCTTAGTTTGTGTATTGTACTGACAACTGTCAAGTGGGTTTCCTGGTTATGTTGTCCTGTAGTTAGGTTTGCTTCCTTGTGGGTGTGATGGAAGTTGTTTACCCTGTGACTAAATTGACATGCATGTTACAAGATTGGTTTCCTATTCCTATGTTGCATTGGAAATATTAACTTCCTTGTTGGTATGTAGCATCAGTAAGTGGAAAACACATTTCACTGTGACAATGTTGCATTTGCATCTAGGGCATAACTGTCAGCTTGGGTGTTTTTACTATGATAAGTGAGTTTGTCTGTGGAACTACTCTCCTGGGAGGCAGAGGTGAATTTTCTTGATATATTTTAATGTGAGGTTCTTTGTGGGTACGTTTACTAGGGGGTAAGGGTGGGTTACTTTTGAGTATGCTCTATGAAGAAGTGAGGACTGGTTACCTATGACTATGCTCCATTGGGAGGTGTATTCCTCCAGAGTTAGACTTTACAAGAATTGCAACATAGGTTTCCCTGTGGTTTACTATACTGGGAGGTGAAAACCGGTTCCTGTGGTTATGTTTAGCTGAAAACAAAGGACAGTTTCCCAGCGTTCAAGTTGTATGAGAGATGGGTTTTCCTATGGTTGTTGTTCTGGGAGGTGAAATAGTTATATGATTGTGTTTGCAGTGAAGGGCAGACCTCCTTCTGGGAATGCTACATATGAAAATGCTGTGATTAAGTTCCAGTTGAAGGTGGAGGATGAATTACTTTATTTTGCTATATTGGATGATGGATGTGGAGTTTCTCTGTGCCTGTGCTGAACTGGGAAATGGGCTTATCCTGTGATTATGTTTTACTTGGAAGTTTTTTTATATTTACTGTACTGGAGTGTAGTGGATGGAGCTCCCTAGGGAGAATGATGTACAAGGAGCAGAGTGTTGCATCTCTTAGTGGAGGACTTTTATTGAGAGGTGCAGCATCATATTTTTGAGTACGTTTTTGGGATGTGCAGGATAGGTTTCCCTGGAATTTGTTATAACGGAACATCTTTTTTGTGGAACATAGTCCAAATTAGTGTACATGTCAGCAGTATCTGGTCAGAGCTCAGATGTAAATGCCACTAATTCATGTTTCTTTTGTTAGTCTTGCGTTGTTGAATTCTTTTGTTTTATATATAGCTTGACACTATAGTCCATTGTGTGTTGACTTGCACATATACACAATCAACATTTTGGCTTATGCAACAAGTGATTCTCCCAAGTAAGTAACACTCAGTATATCTGCTGAGTGCCATCGTAAAACATCCAGCTTTGCTAAACTGATGTGCTACTGTTACAGCTCCAGTGTCAGCTCATTGACTAATTGTCAGTGATGACATTCCAGGTAATGTAATTAAGCAAACTTCTTAAAGCCACCCATACTGACCGAAAGTTCATGCAGAACATTTACAAGACTGTCTAATGACAGATTTTGCAAGGTGATTTTATTACCAGTCATCGGAGACCTAGTTGGTGCAGGAAGCAGGGGACTTTAGTGCATTACTGGCATTCAGAACTGAGTGATGACATACATTTATGGTCAGGAATGAGGTACTTTAATGCTATGTGAGTGGTTTAAACTGCTGGACTGTATGAAGCTGCTTGCTACAAATGTGGCAAGCAGTTTGCTACAGTTTAAATGAAAGAAACGGCATTTTAGAGGTTTTTTTTACTTTTTTTGCTTCTCAGCTTGAACTGAGGGGGTGACAGGATTAATAGCTATTTCTCTGCCAGTCATAACGAGAGACAATAAGTCTGCTTTATAGGGTGAATCATCTAAGCAATGGCTGAAATAGTACTGATTTACTGATTAAAACTACCTTTATTTAGTTAACATCCTCCATATCTACCCACTGCTGCTCTCTCCCCCACCAAACTTGGAAACTTCTTTAAAATCACTGAATGAGTGCCAAATTATGCTGCATGTTCGATTTCCTCAGTGTTGACAACCCTTCTTTTGATCTGTTTTGCAAAAAACAGTAGAGGGGTCTCCAGTCTTCTCAATGCAGTTCCCCACATCCACCTAACACAGACAATATTTTAGAAAACAACTAACTCTCCTTAACTATCCATTACAGTTTCTTGATCTTGCTCAATGTGCACTGGCATATAAAATGATAAAAACAGTGTTGCCAAATGTCCCCACTGCCAGTAAATATTACTTTGATATGTCCTGCAAAAAGAATATCATCCTTGGCTATTTTATTTACTTTTTAATGGCATGCTATACAGTTTCAAGTGGCTTTAAAAGGAAGCTCAGCCTTTACAAACTACATTAAGCAATCGGCAAGAGGGGAAAGATAAATGGACCTGATTATAAACCACAAGTACTGTGCAGGCACTGAGATGCTCAAGTCAATCCTTCCCCTCCTAAGTGTGCAGTATACATTGCAACTAATATACATACAAATATACAGTAGAGTACATATGCATATAAGATACGTAGACAAAATAGAACATTGTATACTTGTTTAAAACATTTGGAACATCATAGAATATTGCACAATAGTAGGTAATATATTTGCAATTAAGAGACATGGATCAGCAAGTGACATGATACATATATGCAATGCAAATGGCAGTAGAGCATTTCTCATCCTGGAAACATTCAGAAGAGCACATCACATTGCACAAGAGCACATCACCTTTTGGAAGCATATCAGTATTTCATTGTATTCATTTAATTATAATTTTTTGAGGGATGAGGTTTATAAAAGAAGATGTATTGCCCTGAGGTTAAGGGAGTTTAAGTAAAGAGTATGGTACAGAGAGAGGAATGTAGACGTCTGTAACTAAGAGTTTGATATATGAAACACAAGATCCTGGTGTGGAAGCTGTCATAGACTGAGGAGGTTTATCCAGGGGGAGAGGTACAATGAAAGATCCAGGTATCCTTGGAATATGGTTTCAGTGGGGATTTGAAGAGGATGGGTTTGCTGATCTCTCTTAGATGAAGGTGAGCAGGAAGTTCCAGAGTTTAGCAATATTATTAGGGTAAGGGGAACCACCATTGGAGTTATGGTGGGATTAACACAGGCCTGGAATTTATCAGAGGAGTGAAGTTTTCTAGTGGGAGTATACAATTGAATAAAATTTGCAAGTGAAGGGCAGCCATCTGGGATGGGTAAAAATTGGTTCCCTACTGAAATGTTGGTGCTTGCAATGCCACGTATCAAGATGCTGGGAAAATGCACTGAAAATGGAGGATAAGCGCAAATATCAAACATTGCTTTTCTTCCTTTAAACTTCTTTTGGGGGTGTGACAAAGGAGGTACCACCAGCACAGCTAGTTGGAATTCTGTAAATAATTGTCATTTGTGAACATTAACATGATTTATATAGAAGTGTAACAAAAGGAGATACTGCCAGCCAGCTATCTGGAATTGTGTAAATAATTGTCATTTATGAATATCAACATGATTCTTATAAGATGTTTGTGTTACAAGTGTATTAGATCTGTCTCATATAAGATGGTTTGTACAGATGTGTGCTGAAGAGGTATTTACAAAGTGCTGTCTGAAATGTATCCACAGTGTACCCTATTGGAATAGAACAGAAATGTACATAGCTATTGCAACTGTTTAAATGTACATCTTTTAACAGGGGAAACTGGAATACAAGAGATTAACTTCAGAAAAATAACTGAATTTAAATTACCTTATGGCCAGGTCATAAAAAAAATGTTGTCTTTTCAGTTTCAGTGCAGCAACAGGTATAGTATCTGTACTAGAGAAGTTTTCTGTATTGTCTTGGAAGTGTTTTATTGTTTTATGACTTCCAGGATCTGCACAGATCTGAGGGAAAGCCCTTGTGTATGTATTTTCACAGGTGGTTGCTAAATACTGCTAGCTTTCAGCATTGGAGGTTTTACCTGAGATAGTCAGATAAGAAATGCTGTCATTCTGCAAGCTATCCCAGCAGTAATGTTTGAGATACTAATTTGTGAACTCTCGGAGAGAGAGAGAACATTCTGTATTCGACCTGACAACATCAGCTAGAGGATCTATTCACCACATTTGCCTTCCTGCTCTAATTAAGTAAGTGTACTAGGGTATAGTATAATTCTCTTAGACATAGTCAGGAATCTAGCAAAGCTCAGCTTAAATGTTTTTCTTTATCTGAGACTGTCCTGCAATGTTGTTTTAAATATTTCCTGTGATTTTGAACTCTGCTGTCACTGTAAATATATATTGAGTATTTTCTTCTTTTAATACTTATTATTAAATATATTTAAACCTTTCATTGTGGCTGATCCTTGTAAAGATATTTAAGTTCTGAGAGTATGTGCATATTTATTTGGTGATACTGTGGGCCACTCCTAATAGCTTTGCTCTTGGTCAAACTACCATTTGTATTGACATTACACAATAAGATTGGGCACTGTTTGTCAAGGGCCTTAAAGTAGCTTATAGAGTTGGCTGGTGGCAGTAATAACTACCTTATAGTCTGGGCAGAAGGGGGCATAGTTAGTAAACCTGTGCCAGCCTTTCCCAGGTGTGTGTGTGTAAATTAAACTTCAGTGTGTGTTTGTCAGCTACTTGGGCAGGGACACGAAGTACTGGTTGGACAGAGGGGTCCCTATTACATGAGCAAATGCTAGAAATAGCGAATGTTCATTTGTCGAACTGAAATGCACAAAACCACAGAATATTGAAGAAAGGATCAGCGATCCCCCCCCCAGGGAAAACATTTCCTGGGCCGTTCTCCGAACTTTGCTGTTTTCTTCACTGTGGTGCAGTCTCGGAGTTGGTATATTTAAGGTGTGGGGGACAAAGCCCCCCACTTTGCCTGTACATTCTTTTTTTTTTTTTTTTTGGATCAGCGAATTTGTTTCCTGGGGAAAATAATTCACTGATCGTTCCTTCGAAATTTTGTTGGTTCATGTATTTGTGTTCAATAATAGATTGTTTGCTATTTCTAGCAATCGATCATATAATATGAACCCAGACAGAGAGGGTGCTGGACGTCTTGGCCACTCAGTTAAGCTCTCAAAACTATAGCTGTGCCAGTGGGGAGTGTTATTGGGAATCTGGAGAAAGAGGAAGAAACCAGCCCCAGACTGACTGTGGTCTCTATGCTTTTAAGGGAAATTGTACTTGATGCAGAGAACTGCATCTGGAAATACTGTGTGTACCTGTCATCCTCCTGATGTATGTCCCCCACTGGTGCTAGTGGTGAGGATTGAAGCTCCTTGATTACTGGTTCGGTGATGGGGCGTCACATTTATTGGTTGGCAGTGGTGGGATATCCACATATTGGGATTCAGTGGTGTGGATATTGAATTCCTGTAGCCTGTAAACAGTGCTCCCTAAAGAACGTGTTTGTACTCTCAATCAGCCACACAGTGCACATTCAGAGTTTCATATCACAATAGTTTTATTTTTTTTTGTTAGCTTAGTCAAGGAGAGCAGGCAAGGAAGTCAGCAGAGGAGTATGGTGAGCTGGCAAGGAACTAGTTGGCTGAGATGTGCCAGGCCAAAGGAGTGGTGCATGCCAACCTGACTAAAGCAGAAATGATTGCAGCCTTAGCCACAGCTGTATCACTGACCAGCAACCAGGTGGACAAGCAAGCTGGCCTTGGGGATATACAGCCCTCAGAAAATGGACAGTTCATCTTTGCCTTGAACTGGAGGCCAAACAGAACTAGAATCAGAGAGACTGCGGTGTTTGGAGGCTGAAGAAAAGGAGGAAACCGATGACATTAGAATCAGCAGAGAGACTGAGACATCTGGAAGCTGAAGAAAATGAGAGGCAGAGGCAACATGAAAAGGAGATGCTGACTCTTCGCCAGGTTTATGGAGGTAATGGGGAAGGGAGTAATCAAACCCTGGAAGCATCAAAGATCAGTAAATTTCTTCCACAATTTATAGAGGATGATGATAATTTTGATAGTTTTATTCCTATGTTTGAAAGGGTATGTAAACAGTATAATGTTGACCCAAGGGCTCTGGGTATGGTTCCTGGCCCCCTTACTCCATAGTAAAGCTGTAACTGCTATTTCTAAATTGTCTGATACTAACTGCTTAAATTATAATACTGTTACAAATTGTTTAGTGTGTTTAAGTTAACACCTGAAGCTTATAGGAAATAGTTTTGTGAGCATAGATGCAGGGCAGATGAAAATGTGCATGATGAGTTAAGCACTTATTTTCATAGATGGGTGAGTGGGTCTCAGGTCATTCCTTTTGAAGGGCTGGCAGACCTTTTGGTGAGGGAACAAGTCCTTAGTACTTTGCCCGAGGACATGAGAATCTGGTTAGCAGATAGGGAATGCAGGACCACAGATGAGTTGGGGGAAAAGGGAGACCTATGCCTAGCAAGCAAGGCATCACTGCACAGGAAAGGGATACCCAGTGCTGCACATGGGTCTAAGGGAACCCATGGTGGGCAACTTAAACTACCCCAGCAGAGTCTGCCAGTAGCAGGGGAAGCCACTAGTTCAGGTACACAGCCAGGACCAAGGGTTAAATGTTTTAAATGCAACCAATGGGGCTATATAGCATATAGATGTCTATGGAGGCAAAGTGGGGAACAAAAAGTGGGAAAGCCAATAGGTGGGAATGACAGAATGCCAGCAGTAAGTTGTCTGGAGACAACAAGGGTACCAAACTACCACAAGAGGTTACATCCTATCTTAGTAAATGGGGAGACAGGCACTGACCTAACCATTGTGAAGCCTGCAATGGTAAAACAGGAGCACTACTTGCTTGGGCAGTCTACTCCAGTCAGCTTTTGGAGGGAGCCCATTCCAAATACCTTTGGCTAGGGTTTACCTTGACTGGGAGGGTGGAAAAGGAAGCAAGCAAGTAGGTGTGTTTGAAGATATCCCTGCAGATGTCCTGGTAGGGAATGATTTTGATAATGCAATACCTTGTGTGCATGCAGTTACATGCAGTCAGGCTTGGAGACAAGCATGTGAGCCTGGTAGCCTGGGGGGACCCAGACAAACCGCATACTTGTAGCCAGGACTGGTGAGGTGGTTACTTCAGGGAGGGAGCTACTCTGTAGCATTGAGACTGAAGGTGAGCCACAGCTGCTTGTGGGTACTGATGTTCCCTTGGACAGTGACTGCAAGGGTGAGTAGCAGTGCCCAGGCTGACAGTGAGGCACCACTGTCAGAGAATACTAGACTTCCTGTGGAAGGGGTAGCTGGGAGGGGAAGGATTACAAAGAGTGCTTGGATGATGGTAAACGTCAACACACATTCTGCTGAACAAGGTAAAAGCTTTGAAGCAGTTTCTAAAACTAAGATTTATGCTGACATAGCTTCAGTATTGAATACCAAACTGGATCCCTTTACATCTTCTGAAAAACCTATTAACAGTATAGAGCTGAACACTAACACTTAGAGACGTGTAACAATTTGGGCAGATTAAAGAAATAGAAGTCTAGATTTGGAAAACAAATATTTTGCATGTTGTATAGAGCTGGGTATGGTCCCCAAGGGACTGGAATTCTTTAAATCCCCAAATGGAGTTGATAGCAGTTTTTGTTGCACTGTCTTTTTTAACAATGCTGGTCTCAAGTTCCTGAAGTTTATAGACAATAACTGCAAAATCATGACTGGGCTAAGGGAAAAGATCTGCAAAATAGATGAAGGGACTTGCTTAAGCATATCATAGCAAGATTGGGGAACGGGTCCAGTACCACACACTCTTCTCTGAACTACAGAAACACGAAGAGGTTATAATCAGTTGCAAAAAACACAAACTTAAACGAGATGCTGCTGTGTGTGAAAATGATGCAGCATATGTTGATTTCTGTGCGTTTAACAAACGCATAAACCAGGATAAATTTAAAGTACAAAATAACCAGACCAAACGTTTCCCCTTTAAGAAACACACCAATGAAGTCCACACCCTTAGAACTAAGAGCCTTCAAGCAACTTCTGATGTAAGATCTTTAAATAGAGAAGGAACTAATAGTTCTGTAACTGAAATTGTGGAAGCAGGAACCTCCAGTGTTGGTAATGGACTGTTTAACAACCCTGCAATAACCAATGATGATGGAGCTAGAACGAAGACTTTTTTAGCAGAGAAGGAAGGCAGAAGTCAGAGAGTGCGCACTTTAACGAGAAGAGAACAAACAGTGTCAAATTCTTCAATGGACAATTCAATAGGTATTCCGTACCTGTAAACAATGTTATAAATTTGTCTACTTTTGATTTAAATGAAAATCACTTAAAAGTTTTTAACTTGGGTTTTAACTTTGTACCCTCTAAGAGGGCAAACATAGCAAACACTGTTAAACCTTAAAAAGTACACTAGGTTTTTAAACTTGAATTATGTATTTAAAGACATTGTTAGCAACAGCACTAAATATGTAAAGCCTTCATGCTATAACCCCAGTTTACTGCACACTAAGTTTTTGAAACAGCTTGTGAAAATGAAATAAGGAAAGCCATGGGGGGAGAGGGGGCAAAGAAAAGAAAAACGTATCACAATTTCAATTTATCTAAGGAAAAAAAGAAAGCCCTGAAAGAAATACAGGAGAATGGTAACATAAGAGTAATGAAGGGTGACAAGGGGGGCGCTTTAGTCTTAATGAACCAAGAAGAATGTTACCTGCATAGAGAAAATGTTGGGTAACAGTTTAGAATATAGACTAACAGTGGAAGTAGCTAAGCGCTACAGGAGTGTTTACTCTTTTTTTTTTTTTTTTTTTTTGTTTGAGTTTAATGAACAGTAATTTAGAGAAGGACCTTTATGATTTGTCACATAGACCATCCGAAGCTAGGTTCCTTCTTTGGAATTCCTAAAACACAAAAGTAAAACTTGTCCCCCATTTAGACCCATTGTATTTGCCCCAAATTATATCACAGAGGGCATTTCCTTATTGGTAGACTCCAAGTTAAACCCCATAGTTCATAAAATGAATTCACACTTAAGACTCATGGGACTTTTTAAACAGCATCAGGGAACACATTTCAGTGTCAGGTTTTGATCCCACCACCCAAGTGATGTTTAGTCTTGACGTTTCTCTCTACACCTGTATACCCCACCTTGAAGGAGTGAACCAAGTTAGAGAATATTTAAATACATTTTCTACATTCAACAATTCTGAAAGCAATTTTTACTGCGAGCTAATAGATGTTCTACTAAATAACTTTCTTGTATTTAACAAGTAAATATACAAGCAAATTTGGGGGGGGGTAGCTATGGGGTCCCTTGCAGCACCATCCTTTGCAAATATTGTGATGGGTTATTGAAAGTGCACTGTGTTAGAAGCACTAATCATGGAATACCAGATTACATTTTTTAAGAGATTTATTAAGGGCTTGTTTTTTGTCATGATTGGGGATGTACAAAAAGTATAAAGTTTTGTTGACGCCCTTAATTCCAGATCAGGATACCTAAAGTTTGTCCTGGGGGATGTGGGACTAAGTCCATTTTTTGGATGTGACACTGGAATGGGATATTAAGCTTTATAAGTTAGGACTTTCAGGAAAGAAACTTTCACCAACAGTTAACTTGCGCTATACCAGCATGCACCCTCATCATATGAAGAATAATATTCTAAAAGGACAGCTCGTAAGAGCTAGTCAAATCACAAGTGAAATGTGTGACTTTTTGAAGGAAATATAATTTATTACGATCTTGTTTGTTGAAAGAGGGTATAGCAAGACCCTTTTGAAAGAGCAAGCTGAATACGTCATACAGAATTTTCCAGCTATCCTTGAGCATGGGTTTTCTAACACTAACACAAAACAGAACCATGACAGGAACACATAAGATGTTGGCAACTACTTTTGTTTGGACATGACAGTGGATAGTGGCATTATCAGAAATATTTCTGATAACTGGAAAATTCTAGACGGAAACAAAGACAATCTATTGTGGGGACTCAACCTAGGTTTGTATATAAAAATCAAAACAATATAAAAAACATTTTAGAAAGAGAGAGAAATAAATTTGTATATTGTCCTAACATCACACAGAAAAATGGGTCATGCATACGTGTGGGAATTGTAATATATGCAGATACATTTCTGAAGGTCCCTTAGTCAATTTAGAACATCTGGCTTATACTTTGAAAGTTCCAGGGTATTTAATATATGCAGATACATTTCTGAAGGTCCCTTAGTCAATTTAGAACATCTGGCTTATACTTTGAAAGTTCCAGGGTATTGGGTATTTTAACTGTAAGAGCAAAGGAGTTGTATACATTGGTATGTGTGCACATTGTAGTGCATTATACATAGGTATGACTACAAGAGCCCTATGCACTAGAATAAAATAAGATTACTATAACATTAAAAAAACAGGCAAGACAAATGCTTTTTACAAGCATACTATCATTTGCTCTACATACAAAACATTTTTGTTTTCTGTGCTTGAGCAAGGAAGTCATGACTTCAGGGGTGGCAATTTTAAAACAAATATTGAACAAAAGGAGGCTTTCTGGCAAATTAGACTAAACTCAGACAAAAAAAACTGGTATAAATGATGCTGTCAACATTAAAATTTTTTTGAAAGACTGTAGAGTCTATATAAGGAAATAACTTCCTGAACTCTGAAATTGTATTGATTAACTGTGTAAGTGGAAAGATGTGTTTATTGGTGCAGAAATATTTCAAAATTGTTTTAAATGTGAAGTTCAGTTTGTACATTTTATTCTGAAGAAGTCTGGTTACGAAAGCGTGGATTAAAAGTTTTTATTATGCTAATATGTGGATTTTCCTCTTTTCCTAGTCTGTTTTTTTGGTTACAAAGAGTTGAGATGGGGTCAGCTCTCAGACCCTACATTGCAAGGCCTGATTGAGGTAGACAGCGAGGCACCTGATTGTCAAGGAAAAGGGGACTCTGTATACTGGGACAAGTGGTTACTGTATAGAGAGTGGACTCCTGAGGGAGGGCTAGAGGGTGAGAGTACAGCAGTTGGTAGTGCGCAGAGCCTACTGTCTGGCACTTCTAGCCATAGCCCATAATATTCCCTTTGCAGGTCATAGGGGCATAAACTATACCAAGAGACGTATTATGCAGGACTTTATTGGCCTGGGATTTCCAAAGATGTAACTGGGTACTGCAGGACCTGTGAGCAATGCTAAAAAGTAGGTAAGGCAGGAGATGAGGTCAAGGCTCCTTTGATGCCTTTGTCTGTGATTGAGGAGCCGTTTCAGAGGTAGCTATGGATAGTGTGGCCTCTGAGTACCCCAAGTTCCACAGGGAAGAAGCATATTGTAGTGGCAGTAGATCATGCTACCAGATACCCTGAAGTGGTAGCTCTGTCCTCCATTGAGGCAGAAAAGGTGGCAAATGTCTTTAGAGAATTTCAACAGGGTAGGTTTCCCAACAGAAATACTGACTGACAGAGGTGCCAATTTCATGTCAGACCTACTGACTTGTCTGTGGAAGCACTGTGGGGTGAAGCACCTAAAGACCACCCCTACCCATCCCCAGACTAATGGTCTGGTGGAAAGAATAAACTCTACACTAAAGACCATGCTACAGGCATTTGCAGACCAGTTTAAAATGGAGTGGGACAAATGTTTGACCCATCTGTTTGCTTACAGGGAGGTACCTCAAGAAGCCACAGGTTTCTCACCCTTTGAGTTACTGTATGGGCATAGGTTGAGAGGACCTCTAGACTTGATTTATGATGAGTGGTAGTTGTGGCATATGTCCTAAACCTCAGGCCAAGGCTCAGGGAACTCATGGGCTTGGCCCAGGAGAACCTGGCAGAAGCCCAACAGCAGAAACAGATCTGGTATGACAGGAATGCTCAAGCCAGAGAGTATTCTGTGGGACAGCAGGTTATGGTTCTCATTCCTGTCAGACACAACAAGCTTTAGACAGCTTGGAAGGGACCCTTCAAAGTGGTAAAGTCAGTGATGTTAACTACATGGTAGAACTGCTAGGCAGGGGAACCTGCTGTACCATGTGAACAAGATGAAACCTTACCATGATAAGGAGGCCCTGGTGCTAAGTATTTGCAGTACAAGGCAGGAGGAGTCTGAGGGGGATCTCTGGCTACAGGGAGCCAGCCAGCCAAATCTCAAATTACTATGGTAGAGCCTAGGTTTGCAGTCATATGATAAGACAGTACAACACTGTAATTGCTGGAATCAGACCGGGAATGGGGTAAGGTATTCTCAGATAGGCCCACCCTTCTTGTGTAACATTTCTCAATGGTCACTTGAAAAACCAGCTTGAATCTTCATGGGGGAAGAAATGTGACAAAGGAGGTACTGCCAGCACAGCTAGCTTGAATTCTGTAAATAATTATATGTCATTTGTGAATATTAACATGATTTGCATAGAAGTGTAAAAAAGGAGATACTGCCAACCCAGATATCTGGAATTTTGTAAATAATTGTCATTTATGACTATCAATATGATTCATATAAGATGTTTATTTTCCAAGTGCATTAGAGCTGTATGTCATGTAAGATGATTTGTACAGATGTGCTGAAGAGGTATTTTACAAAATGCTGTTTGAAATGTATCCACAGTACACCCTACTGGAAATGAAAAGAAGTGTACACACACTATTGTAACTGTTTAAATATATATATTTTAACAGGAGAAACTGGAATACAAGAGGTTAACTTCAGAAAAGTAACTGAATTTAAATTACTTTATGGCCAGTCCATAAAAAAGATGTTATTTTTCAGTTTCAGTGCAGTAACATACATAATATCTGTGCTAGAAAAGTTTTCTGTATTGTCTTATAGGTTCATAGGTTCGTACTAGGCTATCTGCCCTAGGGCATTTATAAGCCTAGCCAGAGTGTGTGTGGCTTTCACCACCCCTTAGGATGAGAATACTACGCCCTTTTAGGGTTTAGTTTACTGTGCTTCTGTCTAGTAGTGACACAGAGATGACCCCCGGGGTAAACCTACGATCTCCCATCCACTCGTCAAGATTTCTCTTGAATAGAATCAGTGAGGGGCTCTGCCTAACATGGACTGGGATTCTGTTCCAGAGTGTAGGGAGCCTCTGGGTTATGAATCTATCCCTCCAGCACGTCCTATTTATTTCTGTGTTGAGGTTTAAGTCTCTTGCTCTCGTGGCTCTGATGGATTTGGATTTTCTGAGGTGGAGCATGTCCATTAATTCCGGATTGGACATGGCCTTGTACGTCAGGCACAGATCACCTCTGAGTAGGCGGTATGCGACTGAATAGAGCTGGAGTTTTTTCAGTTGGGCAGCATATGACATATGTTTAAGACCCTTTATCCTTTTGGTGAGGAACTTTTGGGGTCTTTCCAACTGCTGCAGGTGTCGGGTGAGATACATCCCAAATGGGGCATTGTACTCAATCATTGGCCTGATGAGAGAGGAGTACAGGGGCACAATGACCTCTCTTGATCTAGATGTGAAACCCTTCATGATAAGGTGGGCAATATAGAAGGTCTTACTAACCACTTTGGCAATGTGAGTGTCAAATGATAGGTTACTGTCAACCTGGGTCCCTAGGTCCCTGATTACCTCTTCCGTACTTAATGGATTACCACCTATGTGGTAATTTGTGGGTACCTTGTTTTTCCCAAAGGGTATGACTATACATTTTTTGGCGTTCAGCTTAAGGCCATGGCTCTGGCACCAATTATCTGTTTCTATGAGGCCTCTCTGAAGGATGTTTGTGTCCGCTGGAGTATCAATTATGGCACCCAGTTTGCAGTCATCTGCGAACTTTGTCAGCCACAATCCTCCTATGTTTGCCTGTACCTCGGAAAAATAAATGCCGAACAAGAGGGGTCCCAGGACTAAGCCCTGTGGGACACCGCTTGTGACTGGCTTAGAGTCTGACATAGCTCCAGCAACTCTGACCCTGTGGGTTCTGTCCTTGAGCCAGTTTGCAACCCATCTTGTGACATATGGGTTTACATTTAAGCTGGTGAGTTTGTCTATGATGCCCGAGTGGGGTATTGTGTCAAAGGCTTTTGCAAGGTCAAGGTAGGCTGTGTGAACTGCCTTACCCTCATAAACGGCCTTAGTGACGGTTTCAAAAAAGTCGACCAAGTTTAAAAGGCAGGATCTGCCCTTGACAAAGCCAAATTCGGTAGGATCCAATGTCTTTGTTTATGAGTTCCATAATGATCCTCTCCATAGCTTTGCAGACCAGGCTCGTCAAGCTTATGGGGCGGTAATTTCCAGGGTCCGTAGAAGCACCGCCTTTGTGAAGTGGGACCACTGTTGCCGTACGCCACTCTTTGGGTACGTATCCTGTAGTAAGGCTAAGATTAAACAGCAGCCTTATGTGTGGGTTTTGTTCCTCTTGGAGTTCATGTAGCACACAGCCCGGGACACTGTCCGGTCCCATTGATGCTGTGTTTTTAGCTTTAGAGAGGGCGGCTCTCACCTGGGCATCTGAGATGTTAGGGAGGCTACACTCTGCTGGGATAGTTATTTCTCCTTTTGGGGGGGAGGGGAGGAGAAATTTGCACTGAACCTGTCTGCCAGAATGTTGGCAATGTCAGTGGGTTCAGTGTATTTTGTGTCATTTTGGACTAACTCTGAGCATATCTGGGAGTTTCCACCCAGGTTTCTAACATAGCTAAAGAAGGCCTTGTGATTGTCTTTTGTGTCTTTTTGCGATTTTTCTCTCAAAGTTGGCCTTGGATGATTTTATGAGTGATCGTAGTTTTTTGCTAGTACTGATCAGAGATGCCTTCCCTTTTGGGGATTTTGCTCTGTCATGTAGTAGGTTCCTCCTCCTGTTGTAAAGTTTGTTTATGGCTGGGGTCCACCAGACCGGGCGCCTGCCTTTGGGGGAATGGGTCTTGGTTTTATTTGGGATTGCATGATCCATGCATTCTTGAAGGTGCCCGTAGAAGGCATTTGCAAAGGATTCAGCAGTGTGGGTTGTGGTTTCCACTGACCCAGGGGCCTTGAAGGATACCACTTCAGTCTTAAGAAGTGTGAAGTTGGCTTTTGAGAAGTTCTTCACTGTGGTCTTTTGTGCAGGGGGTGGGGGTGGGATGTGGATATCCAGTGAGATTAATTTATGGTCTGATCTTACCAAAGAGGGAAATACTTCCGGTGTGGAGCATTTTGTCCCCATGTTTGTGATGATCAGGTCTGGTATATTGTCTCCTCTTGTGGGAATGGTGACTAGCTGTTCCATTGCATTTGAGTTTATGAATTCTAGGAACCTTTGGGCTAGGGTGTTGGGGCTTGAGTAATGTTCCCAGTCTGTTTGGGTAGTTGAAGTCTCCCAAAATGATGGTATTTGGAGAGACATTCATACTCTACAGTGTCTTCAGGAAGGCTGTGTGGGGTTCCTGAGTTTGAGAGGGTGGTCTGTAGCATGCTACAAACTGTAAGGCAGTTTTGCCTGTGGTTAGTTGCACCTGGATGGTCTCCGATGCTTCGTGCGTTGCCACTAACCTGGAGGTGTGGGTATCTTTGATGAATATGGATACTCCCCCTCCTTTTGTGGTTCGGTCCAAGTTTTGGGACCGGAAAGCATGATATGAGGTAAAACCTGATAGTGCTGGTGTGCTCTCAGGAGCCTTGTACCAGGTTTCAGTCACTGCACAGACATCGATGTTCTCCATACTGAGGAGGGCTTCGAGGGCGTGCCTCTTGAGGTTTAGACTTCTGGCATTGAGCAGCATTACCCTTAGTTTTTTTCCACTTGTGTTTTCTAGGGGGGTAGGTTTGTCATTTGAGCCTTGCCTAAAAAAGGCACTATGGGGGTGGCAAGAGCCTTGGCCAATATCTGGAAGCCCAGGGGTGACAGGTGCAAACCATCCCTTGCGAAGCAGCGTGGCTTGTCAAGCATGTCAATCCCAAGCAGACAGACATTGGATCCCCTTTGAATGACACCAGTAATTAAGCCAATTGTTAAAACTGATCATTTTGTCTTTGTACTGTGGCATCATTCTTGGTGAGGGTAAGATGCTGCTCAGGGTCAGGGTCATACCGGCCTGGGCTACATAATCAGGGAGCTCTTCTATGTCTTTTTTCATGTAGTCCAGGGAGGTACGTCTCAGGTCGTTCACACCGGCATGTACAATGACCGAGTCATATTTGTACTTGCTGTGGAGTGACCTGAGTGCTTGTGTTATGCGGCGGATTCTAGCTCCCGACAGGCAGCTTACTGTGACCTTTTCCTTGTTCAGTCTGGTGAGCGGGACGTCAGTGTGTCTGACTATGGAGTCACCTATTACAAGTGCGTCTGGCATGTTGTTTGGCCTTAAGGGCTGTGACTGTTTAGCACACTGACTTTGTGAACTATGTGTTGCATGTGCTATGTCTTGAGATGGTGGTTGCTTGGGTGTCTGCTTTGGAGGCCTCTGTTTTGGTAGATTTTTAATCAGCGCCTCCGAGTATGTTTTTGTGTGTTTATGTGTTTGGTTTGCAGTTGTGATAGTTTTATGTGAGACTGGGTTTGTGGTGTGCGTGGTTACCTTCTCCTCCTGACTGGTCTTGCCAGTACTGAATTGAGAGAGCTCAGCCTCCAGTTTGGCTATATAGTTGCATCTCTCACATATATTTGTATTTGTTGGGAGGAGGAGAGGGTTGTCTGTGTACATGAGGCAATTGTAACATTGCCTCAAGATTCCCAGATTCACCAGCTGAACAGGAGAGGACGCCAGCAACTGACCCTTCGACATGCTAGAAATAGTGAAAAATATTGCTGTGTAACTGAGTCAGAAAGGACCTATAGGGAAATGGGTACTCGAGGGAATTTAGGTGAATGAAGTACTTTCTTTTGTTTGAGTGCTTTACCTGTATAAAAAATGCTTTAGGAGCAAGTGCTGAGCTTTTCAGATAGAGTATAGGCTGTTTAGATTGCAAGTAGAACAGTTCTAATGGAAAAATTGAAGAGCAGACTTTACGGAGCCAGAAATAGTTTAACCTTGATTAAGCGCTGCCCTATGCTGCTCTATGAGCAACTTCACGCTAAAACGCGCAAAAGCGGGCTTTATAGCAGGGGGTTGAAAAGAGCCAGGAATTGACCCAAAATGGCCAATAAACTACAAGTTGCTGGGCTGGAACCAATCCTCTAGGGACAAATAGGTTGCTCAGTGCTCCCCACTCCCACTGGTGAACAAAGAAGCTTCCTCTTATCCAAATAAGGATATGGATAGCACAGGAACTAAGACAAAGCCCAGAGATCAGCAAAATCTAAAGACTGGACTATTCTAGTTCAGAAAAGCGGGAAAACAAGGATATTTTTTTTTTTTCTTTTTTACAGAGAAAGGAGAAAAAGATACAGTAACAAACAGTAAATGCTATAAAACGGCTAGCACACTTGAGTGTGTTAGCCTAACAATTAAATTAAACAAAAAATAACTTTTTAAAGTGCTAACAGTATAAATTCAACACAAGTACAGTAAAAACAATATGCAGGGCTGTTTTTTTAAGTGAAATGCAGTTGAGATGCAGTAATTTAAGCAAAAGCCAGAAAAAATACTTATAAATCCAGGAAAGTCACTCTCTCACTCTCTGCTGCTTGTAGAACTCTGCAGGACACCACGAGGAAGTGGTTTGGTCTTGGAAGTGTTTTATTGTTTTATGACTTCTGGGATCTGCATAGATCTGAGGAAAAGCCCTTGTGTATGTATTTTCACAGGTGGATGCTAAATACTGCTAGCTTTCAGCAGTGGGGGGTTTACCCGGGATAGTCAGATGACAAGAAATTATGTCATTCTGCAAGCTATCCCAGCAGTAATGTTTGAGATATTAATTTAAGACCTCTTGGAGAGGGAGAGAGAACATTCTGTATTCTGTCTTTGACCTGATATCAGCTAGAGGATCTATTCACCACATCTGCCTTGCTGCTCTAATTAAGTATATTAGGGTATAGTATGATTCTCTTAGACATAATGAGGAATATAACAAAGCTTAGCTGAGATATTTTTCTTTGAGACTGTCCTGCAAAGTTGTTTTGAATAGCCTTGCTCTTGGTCAAACTACCATTTGCATTGATAGTAACATTACACAGTAAGATTGGACACCCTTTGTTAAGGGCCTTAAAGTAGCTGATGAGTTGGCTGGTGGCAGTAATAACTACCTTATCTGTATAGAAGGGGGCATAGCTAGTAAACCTGTGCCAGCCTTTTCCAGGAGAGTGTGTGTGTATAAATCAAACCTCAAAGACTGTGTGCCAGCTACTTGGGCATGGACACGAAGCACTGGTTGGACAGAGGGTGCTGGAATTCTTGGCTTGGCTACTCAGCTGAGATCTCAACTCTATAGCTGTGTTAGTGGGGAGTCTTATTGGGGATCTAGAGAAAGAAACCAGCCCCCAACTGACTGTGGTCTCTGTGTGCTCTTAAGTGAAATTGCACTTGATGCAGAGAGCTGCATCTGGAAATACTGTGTGTACCTGTCATCCTCCCAATGTACGTCCTCCACTGGTGCTAATGGTAACAATCGAGGCTCCTTGATTACTGGTTCAGTGGTGGTGCATCACAGAGGGAAAGCCCTCTTCCAACCTCAAATGTGGGAGGCAAGCCCCCCCCCCCCCATATCCCTGAACTTATATATACTAAAGCTGAGCTCGCCATACCTATAAGGAATAGGAATATTCTGAGAAATGTCAATCTCAGACTTGATATATGTAACTCTGTTTTTTTTTTTTTCAGCCATTCAGTCTTCGCATTATTGGACTAACTAAAGTGGGTCCCGATATTTCAAATAGTTACCGTAAAATTTTGTGTTATTTTGAGTCGAAAGTAATTGAGAATTTGGGGATTCAAACCAAGTGAGTTGCATTACGACAGTGCAGTGGTGAATTCTGATGTTTCTAGCTTTCCAAAGTAACTGTTTTTGTATTGCTCATGTATTCAAGCTGGGATAAATTCAAATTTGTGAGGATAGGGGCGGCATATGAGAGTGTGGAAAGTAAGCACGCATTTGCTGGGCTTATGCAAGAATACTCTAAGTAGGATTTTTCCCAGTACTGCAGTTCTTGTTTTTGGTTTGTTTTCTTGATTACCTGTTGGTCATGTAGCTTGAATTTTAGATTTTCATCAATGACAATACCTAGAAATTTTGTGCGTGAATTGGAGGAAAGAAGAGTGAAGTCTGTTTGTACATCAAAATTCAGTCAGGAAATGAGAAGTATTAGCGTTCTTCTCTTGCTTTCAGACATGTTTAAAAATGTACATAGGATTGTTTTTTTCAATAAGTGACATGTTACTGAATGTGGCGTTCCCTGCTCACTACAGCTTGAAGTCCTGATCTGAGCTAGGACTAGAAGGGATTTGTTCATAGGCTCATAGGTAGCCTCTCAGTCTGCAGACAAGTTTAGCCAATGAATAGAGGTCAGAATCAAACCCTGTTTACCAGGTCTATCACTGTTAACACCAGGATTTTCACAAAGGGCGACTTGCGAAAGGTAAGCAAAGTTTAATAATATATAACTGTAAAAAGACTGACAAAACTGTCATAATATCTGACAGTGAGACTCTCAAAAACTTTAAACTTGGCAAAAAGTAACTCCTGAAAATGTATAGAATAGCTTGCATACTGTATAGCTGCTCTCATTGACAGAGAAATACTACTGATTGCAGATTAGACATGGATGCTGACATGTGTGTGCAGCTGTGCTTGTGCTGTGGCTACTTTTTCATGCCTCTGTGTAAGGAAAGAGAAATCACATTTCATTTTTACAAGTTAAATACAGTATGGTCGATAATCAGTGTATCAGCAGTGTCCTTTTTCTGTTCTTGGTTATGAAAGCGCAGCAGTCCAGGTATCACTGTTACTTTTCTACATTTGGATACTTACCTGTATTCGGATCTGAACAAAGGGTCATACCACATCAACATTTTAAATTTAACATTAAACAATAATCTTAGCCTTGAGTGGAAACACTAAATTATACTTTGTCAGTTACCAAATATAATTTGGTGAACTGTGATATATGTGGACTCAGTTCATATGCAAGTGCCTTACAATAGCAATGATATATGGCAGTAGCAGCTTATTTTCATCTTTATTTGATGCTGGTTTGTCGCACAAAAAGCTGGTCTGAATCACTTTAAGAGATTTAAAATGTGGGGTTATAAAACATGAATACAATTATTTATAGGTATATTTTCTCTCAAACAATCATGGCGCACTGAATAGTTTTTCATAAACATCTGTAATGGAATGTTGTTTATAGGTGAATACTAGGTTAACTACCCAGAAGGCACATTTTAAACCTAGCCAATAACATGAGGTCAGAATCAAACCCTGTATGTTATGTCTATAAGGTGAAGAACTTAATAGTTATGTCAAACTCCATGCGAAAGTGATCACTCACTCATTGTCACTTCATTGTGTATAAGAAACTTTTTCTTTCGGCTGCTCCCATTAGGGGTCGCCACAGCAGATCAGCTGTTTCCATTTCTTCCTGTCCTCTGCATCTTGCTCTGTCACAACAACCACCTGCATGTCCTCTCTCACCACATCCATAAACCTTATCTTAGGCCTTCCTCTTTTCCTGTTACCTGGCAGCTTCATCCTTAGCATCTTTTTCCCATTATACTCTGCATCCCTCCTCAGCACATGTCCAAACCAACGTAATCTTGCCTCTCTGGCTTTGTCTCTGGGCTGACCCTCTAATATACGTATTCCTAATCCTGTCCATCCTCGTCACACCCAGTGCATATCTTAACATCTTCAACTCTGCCACGTCAAGCTCCGACTCCTGCCTTTTTGCCAATGCCACTGTCTCCAACCCATATAACATAGCTGGTCTCACTACCCTCTTGTAGACCTTCCCTTTCACTTTTACTGGTACTCGTTTGTCACAAATCACTCCTGACACTCTTCTCCACCCACTCCATCCTGCCTGTACTCTCTTCTTCACCTCTCTTCCACACTCACCATTACTCTGAACTGTTGATCCCAAGTACTTAAACTCATTCACCTTCGCCACCTCTACTCCCTGCATCCTCACCATTCCTCTGTCCTCCCTCTTTCACACACATGTATTCTGTCTTAGTCCTGCTGACCTTCATTCCTCTTCTCTCTAGAGCACATCTCCACCTCTCCAGGGTCTCCTCCACCTGTTCCCTACTCTCACTACAGATCACAATGTCATCTGCAAACATCATAGTCCATGGGGACTCCTGTCTGATCTTGTCTGTCAACCTGTCCATCACCATTGTGGGTTTCAAACCCAGATCTTCAGTTTTGTAGTACAGTGTCCAGCCTCACCTTACAGTATAACAGCTTCCATTGTCTCTAAAGGACAATATATACTGGATTAGCAATACAAACGATTATTAGTCTGAGTCTGTTTTGAAAATTGGAGTATTTCTGAATCCTCTTGGAGGATGGACAGATTGTGTTAATCTTTAACACGGCTAGCATTCCTTTTGTTCTGTGTAGTATCAAGACTGCATTTAATTGCTTTGAAGACTGAACATTATTATTTCTATGTACCTCCACAGGTACTAGATAGTAGTTACTAGACATCATTTTTAATAGACAATATTAGCTAATCAAGAAAGTGTGGGAGATTGTCTTGTCTAAGGATTACAGACACTATGAGAATCAAGATATTCTTTTACGTCCATCTCCATTGCTAATGTAGTTTGCGGATTCTACACTTGCTTTGAAAGCTGTTTACAAATGCATGGCAAGCTATTTCTTACTAGATACAGGCCCCAGTGCTGAATGTAAATTCATGAGCCCCCTTCACTGTACAACTTAAATGATACTATATAAGAAGAACTATACATTTTATGACACTTTGTGTATTTGTATAGTTCTATCCTTACACTTTTACACTTATTAAAGAACAGTCAAAGCTACTGGAAAGGTAGTACAATGGAAAGTGTTGCCAAGTGCCCAGTGTTTAAGAATACAGCTTAATAACTCAAGAGAAATTATTAATCACTTCTATTGTATGTGTTTTATTCTAATGAACTCCTTAGATTATGAAACATGTATTTTAAAATGTCTGTTCACAAAACACAGCTGTAATTAATTTGCTTCACTACACCACTGATGTACAAGCACGTTCACTCATTGTGGATGTAACACTAATTGTTGTCGAGTGCTGAAAGCAATGATCTGCATACACCATGCACAGGAAGCCATAACTCATGACTGAACACATTTTAAATGAGGTTTTAATTGCTGGCTTGTTCAAAATATGCTTGCTGCACCAAGGGGAACTTTTCCATTAGTCTGATTTAGCTGTAAGAGTGTATATTCAGAAAAGAAACTCATTTTCTGCAAACTAATAGCAGCTGCAAAACTAGTGCACAGCCAATGTTTTAAGGGCCTACCAACATTTTGCTTCATGCTAATATGTGCCATTGGGCAGTGAAGAGACTAAAGAACAGTTGAAATAACTTTTTTTTCTGTAATGGATGTGTTTGTTGAAAAACTCATATTTTATCTCTTTGCTGCTGTAGAATATACATAATTAAAAAAAAAATGTTTTGTTTCTTATACACAATACATATTGTATACTGTGACATCCTCAGGCCACTTAGCACAGGATTAATGAAAAAGCAAATATGGTCTTGACATTTTCAAATGAAATAACTTTTAAGAAAGGTAAATAACCAAAACATAAGTCTTTTCATTCTAAAGACAGAAAAGCACAAGAAGGTTGAGTTATATAAATCAAACAATTGGAGAAATGCACTTTGTTTCAGTGTCCTTTTGACTCTTGTATAAGTTATGGTTTCATTTTAGTTGCTCACAATAAAGTTTATATATAACAGAAAATAATATAGCTCCTGAATCAGAGCTTAGTACTAAACATGCTAGTTAAACAGTTCAGTCTCTCTCTTTGGTAAAAGTGAGATGATGTTTCTCTCAGTATATAGCAGGTTTAAGTGTAATCTATACAAACAATAGCCAAGTTTTTAGTCACCAGAAAATCAGAGACCCTCTCCAACTGGATCCATGAGTAGCAGAATATAGCAGTCATCAAAGCTTTAAGAGTCATACTCAAGACAGTCTTATATACTACACTGCAACCTTCCTTAACTTTACTTTGAAACAATTCAATACACTTATAAATTGTATGAATTGCAAACTCTGTATTGCTATGTTCAACAGCAGACCATAACCTGCTGTTCTCTGCACTCTACGTATGTCAGTTAATACTGCAATTTGGCTCGAGTCAAGGCAAAAGGGTAACTACAGCAGTCCACCCTCCTGGTTAGCAAACAAAATATATAAATTAACTGCAGAAGCATTTTAGAAATCTCGGCAAGTTATTTATATTGCTTTCTAGAGGCATATGCTATTTCAGAAATGAATTATGCTATTTGTGTCCAGTAGCTATACAGTTTATAGGAGTATGTGGTTACACAGTGTCTGGAGCGGAGTTGTAGAGTATAGGCACATGCTATGCTATGCTTTTCTGAGATGGTTCTTGACAACACAAATGACATTTAACTTGGCAACATGTTAAGCCAGTCTACATATCTACAAGATAAGCTATTCAACTTTGCTCAGAAATATGAATCTTACTGCAACACTGCTGTCAAGCTTGACGACACAAAATACAAGCAGACTAGATTTCAGGGCAATGCAACTTTTCTTAAACATAACATCAGCAGGTCTGCTTCTCTGTAGTAGAGTTTTGAACTAACTTCACTGCTCTTTGGTTTTTGATCTGCAAATGACTTAGTCATTAGTATGCCTTCCTCCATATCTCAGTTTATTTTTTTAATTTTTTTTTGTATGGGGGGAATAGGAGCAGAGTAGCAATGTCTTTCAGCTTCTCCCATTAGGGGTTGCCACAGTGTATCACTGGTCCACAGATTGATTGGCAATGGAGTTTTTATGGTGTCAAGTTGCCAGCCCAGCGCCAACCCTTCACAGAAGGTGCACACACACCCATGCACACCTACTGCACGTCTTTAAAACTCACTTGACTACAACAGGGAGGACATGCAGAATCTTCACAGAAGGTGCTCCAACCAATAACCAAATTGGAGAACCTCTTGCTGTGAAGCAACAATGCTAACTGCTGCACTACCATGGCCATAATAGGAGCAGAGTACTGTTTCCATTGCAAGTAGCATGCAAACAGTACAGAATAGTTTCAGTAATGTTTTAAACTTTCTATTGATATCACTTACATACTCCAGGCATTTCACTAGTCTGTGTGGGTGTTCATCTATTGGAAGCAGCAGCAGTTTCTAGATTTTATTCTGGTCTGTGGTATGTCGCACATTCTGGATGAATTGCACAAGTTGTTACAACCAGTTCTTATTGAGTGCAGCAGTCCAAGTGATAACTGACAAAAATGGGAGACGTTATCCATTATGCATGATGCATAAACCATCCATAGTTGCAATTAATACAGGATTCTGTAGTTGCTTGAAAACAGGAAGAAACATGCTCAAAAACCTGTACATCTTTCTACAGACAGACTGTGTTACAGATGACCATGGGGTTTCAACTCTATTCCAGTTCCAAATACAGGTGTCTCTTGTTTTTGTGTTTATGCCATTGACAAGTAGTACAGGTTCACACCTTTTGGACTCTCGTTCATCTTCTTATGTTCTGCCACCTACTGCTGCAGATAATTGCCAATACAAGTCTGTAGACAGTAGCCATGCAGCTCACCAGGTATACTGTGACCCGGCCAAGGCTTATGATATCATTTCCCATGCTGGCATCATACAGAAACTAAATGTATTAAAAATTGACACATACATTTTAATCTGGATAGTAAAATGTATGAAAGAATCTACACAGTCAAGTTATTGGAGCCTCATCAGAATATATGAAAGTGACAATCGGTGTCCTTCAGGGTTCTGTACTGGGCTTTACTTCTCAGATCTCCAAGCAAAGAATGAAGACCTCCAACTAACAATTTGCAGACAGTTGCAAACTAGGGGTTGTCATTAAGTCACCCACTGGCAACCAAATCTTTTGGAATGAATTGTCCATGGTGCTACTGTTTTGGTGGACATCCCTCTCATCTCATAATACTATATAGACAACACATTGCCATAAAAATGGAAATGTCAGGAATTTAGGAACTCAGATTGACAATTCCCTCTTTGACCATCATGGGTATCAGAATGTAGCTAGGCCAGGGCAAGAGCGGCAATTGCCTCAGCACAAAGTGATTGGGCATCCATCATCCTGTTTTTTGTTTTTTTCCTCTTGGTTTGAAGAGCTACCGGGGGAAGGTACATTGATGTGACTAATAACAAGTGAGTTATTTCAGTAAATTTTTTTCCCACTGGAAGAGCTAGTTGAGGTGAGTATGGGTGTAAATATTTGATGGTTGCAATGTTATTAGTGAATTCTTTTTTCTGTTCGGTGGAGGGGATAGCTGGGGGGCATGGATGTAACTAGTAATTAAATTGCTAGAAAGTAGCAATTGGGTTAACACAGGGAAGTGGTTTTGTTTTTTTTTTTTTGCTACATATGGGGCTGGGTGCTGGTTTGTGGTATCAGCCCAGGGTGCTGATTGAGCCAGCTATCCTTTTGATAGGTAGAATGGTTGTCGAGACATCTTTTTATTTAGCACAGTCTAATTGCAAAAGGAACACCAAGTTCTAAAGACGTAATCAGACCAATTACTGGTGTACCCCATGGTTCGATACAGGGACCCCTCCTTTTTAGCATTTACTCCTCTGATCTCCAGATGTGGAATTATGATCGTTGGCTTAACTATGTTCGTAGATGACTGCAAATCTGGCATTACTGTAACTTCATCCACTGATACCAAATTATATAGTGAGAACTAACCTCTGTAAACAAGTAGTCTGTAGAGAATATTATTTATTTATTTAACATTTGTTTACTGGGGAAGTCAGACTGGGCTAGTTTCACATTTTCAGCGGATGCCAGGGGAGAAAAGCTCCACATAACAGTACAAAAATTATTCAGATCAGAGAAAATTACATAGTATCATAGTGACTGCATGCTGTACAAAAGAATTCTAATTCAAATGTCCAGTAGCATACAATAACATACAAATACATTTTTCCTGAAAGTAATATAAACAGAGTAGTAAGTAGGAGAGGAGTGGGGAAACCGATAATTAGGTTTAACCTATTGAGGAACAAGAGCATAATCAGTTTTTTAAATGGGTCTTTAACAGGTTTTTGAACTGTGCTGGGTCAGTTTTATTTTGTATACTCCGAGGGATAGAGTTCCATGCTTTTGAGATGCGATTAGAGTACAAGGAGTCTCCGAAGCTGTTTTTAGATTTTGTGACTTCTAATTGTAGTTTGGTGGAGGATCTGAATGTCCTATTGTTGAGGTGGATTTGTACTGTTATGTACAGCTGGGCATTTGTCAGGTAAGTATACTATAGAGTGGGTTAGAGTGAGTTGGTTTAAGGATAAGCGGTTAGGTAGTTCTAGCCATTTGAGTTGTTTTAGAGCAAGGCAGTGATGGGTTCTGTGGGGTAGGTTGGTGGCAAATCTGGCTATCTTGTGGTAGCATGTTTCAAGTTTACTAAGGTTAGTTTTCCTGAGGTTTGAGTATAGGAGAGGCGTAGAGTAGGGTGGATAGTAGGTGGGTCCTAGCAATTGCTTGCCTAGATGAGTTGGTTAGGTAAGCCCTAATTCTGTAACAGGAACTTATTTTAATCTGTGCTTTTTTAATTGCAAGTGATATGTGCTTGTCAAATTTCAGATTATCGATAGTGAGTTTTAGTTTATCGATAGTGATACCTAGTAGCTTAGTTTCTGAGATTGGTTCGATTAGAGCGTAGTTGGATTGGGTGATTTTGAAGTGTTGGTTGAGGTTATTTGTTTTGTGAGTATTGTTGGGGAACAGCATTAGTTTGATTTTGCTGGGGTTGAGGATTAGCTGATATTTATTTAGGAAAGATTCAATGGCAATGAAGGATCTTTGGGTAACGTTTTGAAGCTGTGGCAGGGAGAGTGCGGCACAGATGACAGTGGAGTCGTCTGCATATTGTATGATGATAGCAATGTTAGTTGCAGTGTGGAGATTATTGGTGAGGACTGAGAAGAGTAATGGACCAAGTATTGAGCCTTGTGGAGCTCCTATTACAGGAAGCAGAGAAGACAGATCAGTTTGCCACTTGACTGATTGTTGGCGATCTGAAAGGTAGTTTTGGAACCATGTGAGGGTATTTTTAGATATGTCAAGGGATGCCAGTTTTTGTAGGAGCTGTTCATGGGGCACTGTGTCAAATGCCTTTGATATATCTAGAGATATTGAGGAGATCATTTGGCCGTTATTTTTTAGTTGGTTTACAGCATCGGTGAAGTTAAGCAGGGCAGTGGTGGTACTATGGCCTGGCCGAAATCTGTGTTGGCAAGGAGCTTATTAGTTATTACATGGTTCATTAGTTGTGAGTGGACACGTTTCTAAAATTTTGGAAAGAGGAGATAGGATGGATATTGGTATATAACTGGAGAGCTCTAATGAAGAGCCCTCTTTGTGGAGAGGTATAATGTAGGAGATTTTCCAAATTTTAGGTATATACTGTTTTGAGATGGATCTGTTAATCAGAATTGATACTTGGTAGCAGATGTCTGCTGCTAGTTTGAGGTATTCATTTGGTAGTATGTTAGAGGTGAAGGTTGTAGGTTTTAGTTTGCTCAGTGATTTCTTATCTATTTGGATGTGTTGGAGGGAGAATGTGGTATGGGTGTCATTGGCTATGGGTTGAGTGATTTGTTGGGAACTGTTTTTGTTTTTTATAAGTGATTGTATAGACTTTATAAAAAAGGAATAAAACTGGGATGCTATACTATCTTCTGCATTATGAGCATTAGGTGCTGGGGTGGAGGATCGGCTTGGATGAATAAGTTTTTATAGTACCCCAGAATTTTTGTGGGTTATTTGGTGTTTGTACTACATGTTTGAGTAGTACGGTTTATTTTTTTTAACTGTTTTAATTTGTGTTTTGCAAATATTTCTTAAGTGGCGATAGTGGTCAAGGTAGGCTTTGGTTTTGTTGGCCTGATGTACCTGGTATCAGAGTTTGCTTCTTTGTTTCAGTAGTCTGGTTTCCTTTGTGAGCCATGGACAGTAATTTGTTTTAGATCTAATGTGTCTTAAATTGGCCAGGGTGTTTAGTATATCTAGAAATTTACTGTTGAATTATTTGACTGCTGCATCTAGTGAATTATTTTAATGGGGACCGACTGCAAACTGCAGTTTTGGAGCAGCTGATTAAAGTATCTATGGAGAATTTTTTTGTATTCCATACTTGTTTGTATGATGTAGTTTTTGTGTGAGAGTAGCGGTGCCTTAGGAAGTAGGTCAGTAGGTGGTCACTTAGGCTGTCTGGCAGGCAACTTGAGTGATAAATAAGTGAGGGTCTGTTTGTCAGGTCCAGTGGAGAATTGATTGTTGCTGTTTTTATCAACCCTAGTGGGTGTATCAGGTAAAACCATGCAAGTTAATATAGTTGGAGCAGTTATCAGAGGAACCGGTTTGCCAGTCAGTATCAAAATCTCCAACTGTAATGGATTCCTGATTAAATGTGGTGGATGCCCATGAGAGCAGATTTTCTATAGTGGATGCATTATTGTTGGATGGGATGTGTACTGCTAGTTGGGTTATATGTTTATTGTTGATTTTCAGGCATGAGACTAATAGTTCAGTGTTATTTAGGTCGGGGGGGGGGTCTATTTGCAGTTGCTCTAGTTTAATAGTCCTTGTGTATTATTGCTGCACCTCAGCCTTATTTTGTTGTCATGTCTTGTCGTCTAAGAATGTTATAGCCTAGGGGTATGATTTAATTGTTGTTCATTTGGAGTTTAAGCCAGGTTTCTTTTGGGACTGCAATGTCAGGAGTGCACTGGGATAGGGTAGCATGGAATTCATGGATTTTGTTTAACAGGCTTCTGATGTTTATGTTAATAAAGAGGCTGTCTGACTGTTTTTGGGTATGTTGACAAATGGTAGCATGTTAGGATTTATAGTTGGTTGGAGTTTCCTTTTGTGTGCAGTATTGTCCCTTTGGTAAACACTTGTTTCTCCCAATGTACAGTAAAGCCAGTTCCTCTATTCAAAATGGCAATGTTGTCAGGCACCTTTGGACATGGCATGGGTTGATAATTCTCTCTTCAACCACCACATAGCAACAGGAGTTATAAAATATATTTTTTGGCTCAACTAACTTGTGTGTGTGTGCGTGTGTATATATATATATATATATATATATGTATATGTGTGTATATATATATATATATATATATATATATATATATATATATATATATATATATATATATATATTCTTCATCCATCCACATCCCGTTTATGCACATGGGATTAGGGTGTCACATCAACAGTGACAATCATCTGTAATCAAGGTTCACACTGCTGGGTGGCTAGCCCTGCCTTGGCTGTTCTTCCATACCACACACACTCACATGCACACACACACCTAGGGCCACTTTAGAGTCTCCAGTCCGCCTACTGCATATCTTTGGAAGGTAGCATATCACCCAGGTCCAATGTATGTATCCTAATCAGGCCAAATGAGTACAGTGACCCCTTGGGATGTACCTGTCTAGGCACATCAAGCAACTGGAAAGGCACCATTGGTTGTTAACTAAAAATATTGCTGGTCTGACAACCCTGAGTTACCAGGAGACCCTTGAAATGCTTTCTTCATACTCTGTATCATACAGGCTGTTACAGGGTTAATCATTGTTTTGTACACCATAGAGCAAGAGGGCCTTTTTTTATTCTCATTAGGTAAGAGACTAATACCTCTCGAAGTGTTAGTGCAAGAGTTCTGGACAACGTCAAAAATAATAGAGGAGAGGACAAAGGCCCAAATTCGGGGATATATTTTAAATATTGCTTTTATAAAGGTAGAATGTTGATTGAATAACAGGTTTTGCATTAATATGCATTTCCTGAAGGATATGAAGTCTGAAAATCTAATGCATTTCATTATTTAATAACATCAATTCTCAATGATTTGACAGAAGTAAACATTTTGAGGAACAGACCAAAATATGACACAAAGCAGGACATTCTGCAAAACCCTGGACTGTTGAGAAGCATGAGAAATTTTTTTCACTCCTCAACTTAAAGGTGAGGGGGATGCTAGACAGGGGGGTGACACAGGGTGCCATAATAGTCCTAATAGCTAAATACAGCTCTGAAGAAAGTGAGACATGACAGGGGATGTTGGCAAGATGCAAATAAATGGTCTTTGATTCAAATTGTCTTGTAAACTTCATGATCCAATGATCCTACAAGTTTGCATTGAAAATTCTTTTCTCTCTTGGTATGGTCCTGCACCATTCTGAGACTATTTTCTCTGATTTTTTTTCACTGCAGCCTTCTTCCAAGCTGTTTGAGTTTATAATTACCCGAAAAACCTAGTAAACAATACAGATGGACAATGAAAAGATATATTCCCATTTAAACCAAAATTTGGAGTGCAAAGCAACTACACCACATATACAACCTAAATATTACACAGGCATACAGTATTGTACCACAGGTATATGCAATGGAAATATGCATGCATAAAGGCCCAAAAAATCGAAAGCAATTATGTAATTATCTGTATCAAACAGCTCTTGGTAATAGAGAAGCCCAAGCTGCACAGACAACTGAAACTATTACCATCCACAGTAGACTGTAGTACAGTTGCAATTAATATGATGGCAGTAGCAGCCCGCCAACAACTGACACTAGTACAGGTGCAACACATAGGATCATAGGAGATTACTAGGCTAGTTTCCCCGAGTCTTTTTAAGTCTAGCCATTCTTATCCTAGTTTTTCCACTTATCAGTGCCTATGAGCTAAAATTGCCTTGGCATATGCCTATGCTTTAGGGCATTTGCAAACTGCCCCTGTACATAAGGGCTACAAGCAACAAGCCAGGAGTGAGTTCCTATCCATTGGTCCAAAATGCATTTGAATAGGCTTAGAGAGGAGCTCTGTTTCACATAAATGAGAAGAGGTGATCTCTGAGACACATACCTGTCCCTCCAACATGTTTTGTTTGTCGCAGATGAAGTTTAGATCAGGTAATTCTAGTGCTGCTTGTTTTGCACATGTGTAGCAGATGCAACACGGATGGACTGGAGAATACCTTGTAAGAGACTGAGTACAGGCACAGAGCTTTGAGGCAGTCTGCATAGGGCATATTTACACCCTGTATTCTTTTAGTGAGGAATTTCTGTGACTGCTCCAGTGGCTGCAAATGCCTGGTCAAGTAAATGAAAAAGGGTGCACCGTACTCAGTTATTGGTTTGATTAGGAGTGAGTATATTGGCACTATGATCTCCTTAGATCTGGATGCCATGCCCTTACTTATAAGTTGCACCATATAGGATTTTCTCCCTGCCATGGAAACAGTGATCAAAGTTCAGGTTACTGTCAACCTGAGTCCCTTACCACTGTGTCTACTCTTAGGGGAGTACTATCATTGTTGTAATTTGTAGGGATGGTTGTCTTCCCAAAGGGTATAATTACTCATTTTCTGAATTGAGTTTTAGGTCATGGTTCTGACACCAGTTATTTATCTGTGTCGGACCCTCTGGCAGGATATCTACATCTCTGGGGGAATTCAATGATTGTACCTAGCTTGCAGTCATCAGAAAATCTGCTCATCCAAAGGCCCCATACATTTTCCTTGATTTCAGAGAAGTATATTTCAAGCAGGAGAGGTCCTAGTACTGAGCCCTGTGGGACACCACTAGTAACAGGCCTTTTGGTGGAGGTGGATTCTCCCACCCTAACTTGTGTCCTGTGAGCTATTTGGCTATCTATCAGGTGACTGCGATTTATGCCTAAATTTGTGAGTTTGTCTATAATACTCAAGGTATTGTCAAATGCCTTTGCCAAGTCAAGGTAGACAGTATGTACCACGTTGCCCTCATCCATGGCTTTAGTAGGCATGACCTGCCCTTGAGATGAAGCAAAACTGAGAAGTCCTGTGTTGTATTATATTACAATAGCCTTACCAGGTATATGATCATAACTACATAGATGGTAGGCAAACACTAGATCTGTGATGTCAATGTGGTAAAATGCAAGCTACAGGATCAAAGGTGTTGACTATAACCCTGCAAACAGAAATAAGTGCAGAAGTATCCATCCTAGTAGGAAGGATAAAGCACAAGGCCCACATAAGCAACCTCCCAGAGTCCTAAGCAGTTTGGCTATTATGATAGCAAATATCATGACAAAGGCCTTCTGCAGATTGTGCCTGAGGACTAGAGGAGATCCAGTTTGATACCCCTGTATGGAGAGAGTAGAAGAAACCCAGGAAACTACAGCCCTGTTAGCCTAACAGTAGCAGGAAAAGTCATAGAATCACGGTGGGCTGGCTGATTGCATTCCTAGAGGTCAACCGTTTTTTGAACAGAAAACATGGGTGGGTGGTCAAAAGGAGCAATCTGTCAGACTTAATGCAGTTGCGCCTAATTTACAAGTTAAAATGATGGGGCAGTACCAGTGTACATCTTCAGGAAGTGCATGTTTCAAGGGCAAGTCGCAGAGGACTGTGATGTGGGGAACATCACAAATTAGTGGAGTACCATGTAGGTCAGTCTTATGTCCACTATTCTTCACTCTGTTTGCTTCACAGATATCTGAGGGAATAGAAAATGGAATTAACCACTCCACTGATGTCACAAAAATAGGTGCATTCATGGTGGTTGTAGAAAGAGTCTGCATTAAGATTGCACATATTGACTAAATGGACAGAAAGGTGGTATTTGAGTCATTGCAGACAAATACAAAACATTGCACTTGGGTCACAATGACATTACAGTGGAGTACAAGCTAGGGGAGTAGAAGTGATGGTAGCAGAGAGGGAAAAGCATCTGTGGATGTTGATGACATCTACATCAGTCTACCAGGGCAAAGTGTGAGGACGTGGCAACAATAATCTGAATGTTGGGGTGTATCTTCAGGAGAGTAGACTCCAGCAGGATAGATGTAATGCTTTCACTCCACTAAGCCCACATCAGGTTACACCTTCTATACTGTAGATTTCTTGGGGCCATACAAGGAAAGGGCCACCCAGCTGCTACTAGCAGTCCTGAGAAAAGCCAGCAGAAAGATGCATAGGATGGAGTCTAGAAGACTTGAATCTTGTCTCACTAGAGACTGAAAGAAATAGACGCATACAATAGTAGCGCATAATATCAGGTCTGTATTACTTTGTCGAAATAAAAATTCAGCGAACTGCTATTCAACAAACATAAAACAGTGAACGTTTACTTAAGCAAATGTTCACATCCATGAATGTGTTACATAGGGAATGGAATTACTTGGCCAACATGACATGCCCTTTTCCCTACTGTAGTGCAATCTCGGAGTTGATGTATATAAATACCGGGTGTGGGTTTGATATACTGCGGTGTGTTACCTTGAGAATGTTGGTCAAGTAACTCCTTCCCCTATACATTAACAGATGTGAATGTTCACTTAAGTAAAGGTTCATTGTTTTATGTTCATTGAATAGCAGTTCACTGAATTGCTATTTTGACGAAGTAATATAGACACCATATGTGAATAGGAAGGACAGAGAGGGAGGGTGGGGCACAGGCAGCAGATATCAGGAGTTATCTACTCCATGGGTGTTTAAAAATACTTCACACACAGTAAAGTTCACAGAGGCATTCAGGTGGGCAGGGGACAGGTGGTTAAAGATGGATGGGAAGCTGTGATAAAGGGAAGGGAGACTGCTAAATGCAATTAAAAGGCAGATTAGATGGGCTTATTGTAACCTGTTGTCAAAAAAATGAAATGTAACAGATACTTAATCCAGTGGCCTGCAGGTGACATGACTGGGCTGTCCTGGTCCTCCATAAGCAGAATGCTATGACAATTCCCAAACATCATAGGCATCATTGTGATGCAACCCACATCTGTGCATCAGAGCACTGAAGCTGCCCATGCATTTAGCAACAGCTAAGGGTACAGGTCTATCACTGTCCAGGTGGAGCTCAAATCACACAGACAGAATACATGACGTGCGTGTGCCAGGTAAACTGCAGGCTGTCTTGTATTATCTAGTGTTTATAAGTAATGTGCTACGATGGGTACCACGTGGGCCATGCTTACACATGTATAAGCATACTGCATTATGCAGTTTGGGAATTGTCATAGCATTATTTTGTTACCTTGTGGGTAATGAAAAAACATTCCAGTGAGCCATGGTTACTAATGGCAGTGCAAGGGGCCTACCATTACTGGACAGGAGATGTACCACATATCTTGCTGCCATGTCTGTATCCTTGCTGAATCTGTATTGCTGCAGTTGAACATGCACTACCATTGCCTGGGTGAAGCTGCAGGAGTGATACAGTCTGCACCTGACAAGGTGTGCTATGTCTTTGTTGTCTGTTGCATGCTCCAGAATCTGAAATTGTAGACAACGGCAGCCATATTGGCACTACCATGACAACCACTTAGAAATGCACATGACTATAAAGTGGGCATACCTCTAAAAAGGCAGCCTGGCTGACAACAGCAAGTGTTTAGAAAATGCCTACTGTACTCTTACACTCATACACTATCTGTCTGTGATAAGTACAGGTGTTTCAAAAAGGAACCCTCAGTGTGTGACATTTAGTGTGGATTGAACAAATCAGTGGAGACAAGTTGAATGCCTGTTCATGAAGCTGTGCAAGGGCTCAAGACTGCCTTTGTATTATCCTGTCTTAAACCAAACATCAGTTGTCATTACTATGAACCAAGGAACATATGAATGGCCAAAACAATTACTGTGTGGCCTCTGCCGTGGAACATTACAATAGTAGTTGTGTGGATGATATAGACCACTGCTGACTGAGCGGCAACCTTGAAACCATAGTCATATCTACTACACGTGATATAGCGGTTCTGGGAAAGATGTCACATGCCCAGCACACACAACATCCAAATGAATCCAGTCTTCATCAGCAATTAGCTGGAAGGGTAGAAATGGAAAAACAACTGCACATATTGCTTCAGCAATGGCTTTCAGCTGATGGCTTGGATGGGTTACATGGTGTTCTTTTTAAAACTGGTATTGTGCACAACATGTGACATGGAGTAGTGGCTGCAGTAATTTCAACAAGATCACTTGTTGCTGTACCAGATCTTGAAGAGCATGTGAGGGCCCATGGACCTTCTGGCAGACTGTAAATGTATTTGCTATGTGCCACTACAACTATACTTGTCAGGCTTAAAGTCCTAACCTTTAAATACTGATGGATACCATGAACCTCTGTATCCAGACTGACATTACTGTGGCTACCATGTGTTTTTGTGAAACAAAACTGAAATACATTACAGTTGCCATTTTTTCACAATCAGACATTTGAGAAGCACTCTGTCAACAAAGTGTCTAATTGCTGTGCACAGAGGCCATCTGTTGGTGAAACTGACTGACCCTGCTTTTTGATCAATGAAAGCAGTCAGCAGTCTGTTTATCCAGAAGTAGTGTTCATTTGTGAGAAGCAAGTAGGAATGCTTTACTTGGTCATTTTTTAAATCACTAACCTCTAAGCTGCACACAATCAATAAAATGACTGTCACTGATAAGTGAAGATAAAAGTGACAGTCTGTTGCTTCACACAAAACATTCAATGGTCTGGCTTTGCAGGAGCAATGTTGCACAGTGTATTGTATTTAATGAAAATGTAAATAATCATTGCTATGACTGTTTGCACGTATGCACGTGTGTGTGTTTTGGGGGTGTTGAAATGTATCTAATAACAAGCAGGATACATATATATTTTTTTTGTTAATTTCCGTAACAGTCAGACATCACCATTTTACACAATAGGTGGCTATTTTGGGCAGTTTGGGTAGGATATGTGTAAAAGCAACTGATTACTGGCACAGTAGTAAAGTTGCAATCTAAAAGCTCTTGATTATTTGAGTTCTTAGCCATGGTTCCATGGTTCCTTTAGTGCAGAGTATGTATATTCTCCCCGTTTTGTGAGTTTCATCTGGGTGTGGTGTGCATGTGCACTCATGTGTGACTCTTGCTTGTATATATGTACCTGCTGAGGTGCATACAAATGTGCATGTACATATATACATCACAAAATGCCACATACACTACACTAGTAGCCTGTTGTGTGTATTTTTCCTAATTGCCAAACATAACCCAGTACTAGGATCAGCAAAATAGGGGCTGATGGCGATAAAACAGCAATATTTACAAGTCCTACATGCACTGCCTTTCCTTAAGTTAAATTGTGAACATTATTTGGTCGACTCACTGAATGTTGACTACAATACTTTTAATACTCAAAACACTGGTACTTCCATTCTGGTGTGTACTGGTACATAGATGTGAATGAGTACATGCACTCAGGATATTCGTTTTATGCGTTTGCTTACTGAACTTGCTTTGGATGCTATAGCTAGTTCTGCATATTTCTCCATATATATATATATATATATATATATATATATATATTATATATATATATATATATATATATATATATATATATATATATATATATATATCATAAAGGGTTCTATGATAAACAGAACTAATGGTGAATATACTTTAATCAGACGTGCATCTTTTCTTAAACCATACAGTGAAAACGCTGACTATTCTAAGTGTATTACAAGGACTAAATATGTTAACAACTGAATATGATTGTGACACTACGAACTATTAAAAAATAAAGCTGTCTATATTAAGTATGTAAAATAACTTGAATGTTTTCTTTCAAGATTTTGGACAACACCGGTGACAAGCAGAATGAATTTTGATTTATAAGATAGCGTAAATATTTATTGATTTATAGACATAACTTGTTATTTCAGACTTATCCAAGTAAAGTATGAGAAGTTCATAAAATGAATTATTTCAGTTTATGGTAACTATATTTTGCTTGTAAAAAGAGAAGAGATTCTTTTTCACTTCATTTTAAAAAGATGAGGCAACTCATTGTGTATTAACTAGGAACAAGAGACATGTTCACTAGTTGGGTTAAAATATTATGCTTAGAGTTTTTGGTGGAATGACTTCTACTTGAATGCCTGCCCTCTTGGTTAATTTGGAAATGCTGAAAGTCTTTGTCATTAGAAGTCTCTGTCCCATAGACAGGCTAGCTCAAGTGATGCAACTGTGTGATTTTTGAGGTATTCCTAAAAATCACTTAGAAATGAGACAAGAGATTCATTAGTAAACATCTCCTGATAAGTTAGAGAATAATAAATGTTAGAATTCTGAAGTGATTTTTCCACTTATTCTCTGGGGCTTGCAACACTGACATCTGCAATAGTTATGCCCTTTATAAATTGGACCGTTTTAATGGTTTACAGTCTGTCAGTTGTCATTTAGCTCAATCGAGAAACTGCAGTTATTGAACCTGCAAATCTGCCATGTTTTATATATGTAGCTCCTCTGTCACTTGAGTTTGTCCAAGTGCTTTGGTCCACTTTGTCTAAATGAACAAAAACATATTTAATTATCTGCTCAGACATGACAGCAGAGCTATATGGAACCCCCTTGGAGATCAGCTCAATGTATTATTTTAACCATAAGGGGTGTAGCTAGTTTGTTCACTTTTTAACTGGGTATGTTAGTCCAAAAACAAAACTGGCAAGCAATAATAAATAGCTAAATAAACATTTTTTAACAAAGTTACTGTTTTATGAACACTTCAGTCATATTGCTGTATCTACCATCTCAGTAATCTCTCAGCTTATGTTGCACGTTGGTGTGTCCCCTACATATCTTTCAACTTTTTATTTCTCTGCTACACATAGAAAATAAAAATGACCTACCCATAGGCTTCTAATTAGCATTTTATTCATAGCTTTCACACTACAGAAGGACTTCTTAAGAACATGAAGGACTTGTTTAGCTCAAAAGTATGTGTCCCTTGGTGAATAAATGTTCCTGCTTCATAGTTATAAAGTTGAATATTGTGTTTTTGGATTACTGGTTTGGAATAAGCTCAGATGTATTGGCTGTAGCTGAATCTCTTTTGCTTATTCCTCACTCTTAACCAAAGAATGTAGCTGAAAAATGTAAATTTGAGCTTGTTACATCAGAGATGAGGCAAAACAAAAGTGTTCAGTTCAAGAATTTAATAAGAAATAAAAACATATTTACATATATATTTTTATTTTTCATTTAATCCATCCTCTTTAATTATTACTAGCAAGTTTTGCTGATTTATTTTTCTCATAGTTCCATGGTGACCCAGTGGTTGAGGGCTTTTTGTTGCTCATCTGATAATGATGGCTAGGGCAGCATCCAACACCTATCCAAATTTTTTTCATGTTTTCTCACTGATGTATTTGAAACACGTACCTCACAATTATGACATGCGCTTTACATGCAAGCATAGTTAGACCGTCAACTATCTCTATTTCAGAGAAAAGCTCACATGGTTGGGAGGGTGGCCCAATGGTTAAGGTGTTTGCCTTGCAAACACAAGGGTCAGGGTTTGTGTCTCACAAGGGACAATTGGCTAGGCTTAAAATGGCTCGCAAAGGCAGTTAGCTTAGTACTAATCTATGAACCTATGAACATCGTTTAAACAGTGGGTGAATTATATACTTCTTTTGATAATTGTACAGCAGCTCGTTGCAGCCCTAATTGTGATGAAAGTGCAAAGGATTCTTAGATCAGAAAAAAAAAAATGCAGGAACAGCAGCAAAATGATCAGACAGGAAGGAACAGGATGGCGACTATGCAGGTGATTATATATTGGGAGATTCTATAGTACTATTGAGAGGGAGAGGTCAGAAGAGGGATGTTAATTTGACAGATTGTCAGAGCTAGCAGTGCAACATCTTATGAAGCTGCATTAATAGCAGTCAGAAAAACAGGTTAGACCCTTATAATGCATGCAAGATGGTCAACTGATCTGTTAGAAGAGATGATGGAGGTGATAAAGCAGAAAACATTGAAGATGGGATAATTTTTTTTCTCTCTTTGCCCCTCTGTCTGTTATCACCAGCCCCCTTTCAGCCAGTCCTATTTGTTTCCCCCTTACCAGAGTACGATTCCCCAGAAGGGACTTCATTTAGACAGCCATCAGGAGTGATTTAATGTTTTTACTTATTCCCCTTTTTTCTGCATCCACTTGACAAAGCACCAAGGAGAGGGTTTGCAGTGGCCTGCAGTGAAGGATGCCCATTCAGTTCCACAAGGGGGTTTTCTTTCAGGCCACCTGCCCCTCTCATTGAAGAATGAGTGGTAGTATCCCCTATTTTCACCAGGGAAATTGCACTACCTAGTGTGCTCATACCTTCTCACACCCCCTAGGAGAGATTATAAGGACACATCTCTTCATTCCTTCTTCCTGCCTTTCTATTCCAGTGCCAGGTGTGATAATCAAACCCCAGTTGCCTGGGTTACAGTCAGATCACTGTACTAGGTACCATGGAGCCAGGCTGAGGCTAGGATAATTTTGGAAGAAGTCAGAGACCTGCTCAATTGTGCTACCACTAGTTTTTGAGAAGGGCAAGCAGAGACCATTATAAAATTCATTATAAACCTGAGGTAGTGCTGCAATGAGCAGGATCATGGGATAGTAGGTGGAATGATTTGAGGAATTATGGTGGGGATAAGTTTTTGAAGTGCTGACAGTAAGGAAGTCTGAAAGACGGAATGAAAATATATACCAGAGTAAGTGTGACCATTAACTGAAATCAGGTGAGATTGAGTGGGGTACCGGTTGAAAGTCCAGTAATTAGTGTACAACTGTAGGTATAAATGTGGGTGAGAACGTGAATACATACCAAGATTTAGAGTATCCCTCCTAATCAAAGGTACAATGATATCACAGTTTGTACATATACATTGCAGTGGTATAGCAGGCAGTCTTTTACACCTGGGGTTATGAACCCTTTAAAGGTATAAAAGTTCTGGAATTTGCAGCCTTTCTTTTGATATCCTAGTTTAATTTTTCAGAGGGTCAGGACATGCCATTTTGGCTTATCTCTCTTGTGATAGGGAGCCATTGGCTCATTACAAAAGTTACAAATGTTGAACAAGGAATAAAGAGCAGCACTAACCAAATAGGAGGCAGTAAAGGGATACGTGAGGCAGTTATGGGTAGAATGCTATACTATGCTATACAATACCAGATGCTTCGTGCTGTACTTTAAAATGAGTTATCAACAATGCAAGCCTAGAAGAAACATGAGCTACACTGATAATGGCTAGCAAATTCAGGTGAATGAACCAGCACCCCCTCTCCCCACAGCCATTCTGGTGTCCCATTACTTGTCTTTCTCTCCCCATTTACCATAAACACTGCTCAAAACTGTCATGCACACTATTTTCTTTACTTTTGAAATGAAGGCAGGATATGGATTTAATTTAAAACTTTTAATTTAAATATTCTTAGTTGACCAAGTTAGTCTCACTATGCTAGTAAGATCTGTTCAGGGGAGTCTCTTGATGGTATTTGTACTACTAGGGGAAATATGACCAGGGCAATGGGGAACTTCTTGATAGCTCTGATGGATGTAAAATATCTTGGCACCATTAGCAGACATGTGGGGCCTCAGGTTAACATTCATCCAAAGGATGACGCACACTGGAGTGCAACACTGCCCCCCCTAAGTGGATTGCAGTATCAGCAATTCATCTACATGATGTTGGAGTAAAACATATAACCTTCTGCATCAAAAGTAAGTATACTATCTGTGCTACTAACCATGGTTCAAAATTCTATAGCACAAACATCGATGGTTATTAGCTTAAGAAACCAGTTGCACATTGAAAATAGACTTAGCATGAGCAACAGTAAACCTTTCTTCCCTTGAAACTCACATTCCTTAAAAATACACCCCTATAGTTTTTCCATTAAGCAGTGAAACAAAATGTATGCACCATTAAAGGACAAAATTGCCCATTAATTACCCATTATTCATTTGCATATTGGATGTTGATTTGGTCCAAGCAAGTATACCCCACAATGGAGGTGTATTCACAGAAGAGTATTGAGTGGAACAAGTCAATATTTACACAGAGGAATTTAATAATTTTCTGGTAGAATTAATGACAGACCAGATGAAAAGCATGTTTTATTTCCAGGGAGGAATATTACATTCAGCTTCAGGATGATGCAGTGGGTGCAGCTTTTTCTCCAATATTTTCAGATTTATTCATGGGGTATTTAGAAAATGATTTGCTTTATAATTCAGCTAACAGATGGTATTTCAGATATATGGAGATGTGGAAAAGTTTCCTTGATGGGTTTTGGTGACTTTCAATGAAACCATTTTTAATGCACCTTAAACCAAATGAGCATATGAATTGGAAAAGTACCAAACTAAAAAGAAAAGCCAGTCCAAGTTCGACTCAGACTATCCGCACAACTGAAGTAATCCAAACAGAATGATTGAACACAGTGTCCACAGTGTAATACCAAGACAATAAAACGAAGTTTAAGAATCCAAACACAAACATGTAGTAAGTGCTTTAGTCTGTTCTCCTGACAGACTTTTTCAAACTATAAATTAGCAATGTAATCAGCTGATATATAGCCTGAGTTAGTAATTGCCTCAATATACTTTTAAAGGCACAGATAAGCCCGAAACTGTAAATTGCACTTACATGTGTTAACTAACAGTATTTGAACTAACAAATATATAAATAAAAACAGTATATTTAAAAACAATGCAATTTTGAGACTAAATCATAACTTTCTAGCCCTTTGCTTTAAAATGGGCAACAAAGACAAGTATCTGTTGATACCTGGGGGTTCATTGGCTTGCAAAGTTAATTGCCAATGTAATTCCCTGGACTCTATCTCATTCCCCCAATCTCATCCTCTCGAGCGCAACCTTACAATTTCCAAAATGCCAAACTTAAAACCACAATAATTGGAGCAAACTTGTGAATGTTTATAGAGTATTTTTCCTATTTTGTGTTTCAATGGCATAAAGGTGTTTGTAGATTCTCATCCTAAGGGATCTCTGTCTTCCCTACATAAAAATTATTGCAATTATTGAACAATTATTTGAGACGATCCTTCCTGCAAAATGGCCAAGTAATTTGAGGATTCAATTACTGTTCCTAGCTTCCAGTTATCTGCAAACTTAGTCAGCCAGAGCCCTTTGGTATTGGCTTTTACTTCATAAAATTAGTTGCCAAATAAGAGAGGTCCCAAAACAAAACTGTGGGGGATTCCACTTTTGACTGGTCTCTTTGTGAAGCTAACTTACCTTATTGTGATTATTTGTATCCTATCTATGAACCAGTCTGCAATCCAGGTGACTTAAAGGGTTCCTACTATGAGTGTGGAATTGGCCAGGTTGGGGTATGTGGTGTGTACTGTTTTTCCTTCATCCATTGCTTTAGTGACCTTTTCAGAAAAATCCGCCAAGATGAGTAAGCATGACCTGCCCTTGACAAATCCAATCTGAGACCAATACGGTGTTTGGAGGTTCCCTATGCCCTGACTGATTAATTCTACAAGTCTTTCCATCCTTTGGTATGAAGCCAGTCAGACTTGTGTTTAGTTTCTTAGGCTAAATGTTAATGTTTTCTGAAAGCACACAAGCTGCTATTCATATTTGTTAGGGGGAATAAAGACAAAACAAGAACAGACAGCAATTAGTGTAAGTAGGACCATAGGCTACAACATGTACTTTAGCATGGTTAACGTTAATTTTAGGTTAACTAATGCTTGTGGGTGCAGCTGTAAATTTGGGTCAATTGTTCCTATCAGGAGGATTGATCTTCATTTTTTGATGATGTACACGATTTTGCTTTAAGTTAATGGGTTATGGAGGTGTTCTTAGAGGATTTTTTTGAGGGTTTTCACATAGTTTCAATTGGAGATCAGAAGAAACAGCTCTATAATGGAGCAACCTGCCAGATATTAGTGGGTGCTTTTAACAGAAAAGCTGGAAATAGACATTTAAAAAAGATGACATGTAATAGGTGGGTATAATAAATTCTAATCATAATGACTACACTGTCCATATTTTGGAATGTGAATGGCCTTACAGGTATAGACAAAAATGTAAGTGCTGAATTATATTACAAAATGCAGAGTACAACTAGCAAAGACACAGGAGACACATTTTGAAAGAAGTGAGCATGTGAATTTGATGACGTAAGGATGGCTATTCAGCAGAATGTCAGGGACACAGGAAAATGAGAGCACTTAGACTAATTACTAGAGGAACTCAAATAGTGATAGAGGGAAAAAAGATAATGGTAGATTTGTGATTATAAGGGACTACAGAAAAGGGTTGAGGATTATGCTGGTATGTATTTATATTTCACCTGACACTGCTATTATGGAGAGTAAGACATTCTGGGGAGGAATTATTAGCTTTCAGCAGGGAATATTACCTATAAGTAGATACTGGATTTTGATTTGCAACAGTGAGATTGTATCTGTGGGGCCTAAAAGGCAAATTATAATAAAACAGGGTAGATTTCTGAAGTGATTTATGAAATTATTTGGCATGGGAGATGTGAATTCAGTAGTAGGAGCTTGGAGAGAGTTAACATATTATTCTCCAAGGTACAATAACTGGGCTAGACTAGACAGAAATTATATTTCAGAGGGGCACGTACATTTATTTGAAAGCTTTGATACACATCCGATAACTTAAAATTTCAGATCCTAAGCCAATAACAACTAACATAAAAATGCAGGGTAATTAAGTAAAAAGAGAGGAATTTAAGGAATGGGTAATGGAAATTGAGCATTATTAGGGAAGATAGACATGTATTCAAAAGTTATACCTAGTGAATAGGATAACATGAAAGTGAAGTTTAAAAATAGGGCAGAAATAAAAGAAAGAGATATGGTTAAGAAATGAATTATTTAGATGGACTGGCAAAAGTTCAGATATTGCAGAATAAGGGGAATCTCACAGAATAAGAAAAGACATAACTACAGAGTGCTAAAGAGAAAATGGAGTTTCTGGATAATATGAATGGGTTTAGAAGGATTGCTGTTAAGCAATTGATTTTTGATAATTGGTCCAGAGCACAAAAAGTTTTAGCATAATGACTTAGTAGAAGGATTGTTGCCAAACTTAGGGAGCCTATAAAAAATAGAGATTCTGTAGAGGTATTAGAAGTATTTTGGAAATGTTATGAAAATTAGTATCAAGTGGAGAAATGTGGAAATCAAGAAAGAGCACAAACGGAAATATTTATGGAAGACTTAAATATGCTAAGGTTAGATGTAGAGGAGGCTCAACAATTAACAGTTATGATAGGGGGAGATGAGAAAAACAGTGATGTATAATCAATCTACAGGAATAGATGATATTCCTGTGGACGTCTGCAAGCTAGGAGGGAAGAAAGTGGTAAAGATCTGGAAGGTTTTGTTAAACTGTATTTTAAAAGGAGGGGAAGAACCAACATCCTGGAAGAAATCTGTGGTGGCTGTAATACCTAAGGACACCATTATATTTAGAGCTATTGCCAAAGAAAATAAGAGACTCATAAATTCAAGGATATAATTGATATAGTAATAAAGAAATGACTTTATTTGCAACATTGGTTTGTACCTGATAAAAAACAGAAAAGGACATCTCAGTGTTGTGCAACATTTTCAGTTTCAGGTCTTCGGTATTTTCAGTTTCAGGTATGATATAAAATGAATGAAGATAAATCAAAAGCAATAGCTGTAAACTATTTACCCACACAAACTGGTTCAGCAATTCCCATATTTATGGGGACAAGAAAAAAATGACTTAGGAGTAGGAGTTAAAAAGGATTCTTATGGCAGCTAAGGATATGTGGGAAGAGACTAAACAAAAGATGATACAAAAAAACTGAGAAACTGGAAGCTATTGTTTCTGAATGTGGATTGCAAGACACAAGCAGTGAAAATATTTTATTTCCTTTAGCTTTATATACAGATTAGGCATATTTGTATCAACCGGAGAAAAAGTTGTGGGCAATAACTAATAAAGACTTGAAGGACTATATCTATGTGGGGAAGAGGGCAAAGGTCAAATTGGATAAGATAATCTTTCCAATAGAACAAGGTTATTTAGGATTACATGATTTGAAGTGATATTTTAGATCTACAGAGTGAAGGCTCATTTGCATTAAAACATAGCGATAATTCAAAGTGAAAAGATGATAAAGAAGTAGTGGGAAAATTCAAGAAATAAGGACAGAGTGGGATTTTGGATGCAGATCTTTGAGAAGAATAAAAGCAACCATGCAGAATATTATATTCATAAAGTAGCAGAAAGTATTCTAACAACTAAGCCAACATGAAAACGGAGAAGGAGATTTTGCCAATAGGCATGACTGCAATTAGGGGTACAGCGAATAGACAAGAGGGAGCTGGAATTTACTGGGGAAAACTAGCAAAAGAACCAAGGAGTTGAGAGCAAATAGCTAGAAAATGAAATGTAACAGAATGTGAAGATGCCAAGAAGACATTTGGACTACAGGCTGGAGACTGCCTTCCCTATCGGAGGTTGCAAAGAGAAAGGGACAGGAGAATCACAAGTGAAAGACATGCTCTGGTAGATTTTTTTAGTTGAATGTAGAACAGAAGCTAATGTTAAAAAAATGGATGATTAGTAGGCATATAATATATTGAGCTATAACTATAAGAATCAATCAGAGGAGGTGAGAAAAGATTGGAAAGAGATTAGATAAGCAATTTCCAAGGAAAGAATGAGAGGACATATGTATGGCTCCCAAATATGCAACGAAGTCTAGAAGATTTAGGATTTTTGCTTGGAAGTATTTCCATAGATATTTTATACCCCAAGCAGACTCCAAAGAATTTTTCCTCAAGTAAATGGCAAATGTTGGAGGTGTGATGGGGAAGAAAGAGGTAACTGGCAACATATGTTTTGGGTGTGTAATGAGTTGGCGGGCTTTAAAATTCCGTACAGGATACACTGTCAGAAATATTGGGTGAGCAAATGGGTATTAAGGAAATTATTCTTCTGATCTGGGATAAAGGATCTGAATTACCTAGACATAGTTAGGTCTTGTTGAGCTTAATTCTGGTGGCTGCCAAAACAGCAATTACTAGTAAATAGAAATCAAAATGTAAACCAACTGTATTTGAAGTTACTGAGTATTGTAACAGGGATAAAAGAACTGGAATTGGGATCTTTAGAAAAGGGAAGAAAGAAATTATGGAGAGAAAAATGGAAATTATGGAAACAAATACATGCATAATGTTTTGGAGGAGAACTAAGTTTTAAGGGAAGGCAGGAATTTATCAATTTATGCAGCTTGATAATTATTCAACTGGGAATATGCCAATGTGTTTTGTTTTCTTTTATATAAATGTACATTTGCCTATGTCTTAAGTCAGGGGTGGGCAAACTTTTTGATTCGTGGGCCACATTGAGTTCTAACATTTGACAAAGGGGCCGGAACAGGAGCAGATAGATGGCATGCTTTGAAAACATCACCTCATTGGGGGAAAAATACACATCTTGGGATATGGAGAAAACATGTGCTTTAATTTCCAATGAAAATGAAGAAAAGCATTACAATAAAATCTCTGACTTCGAAATGAGTCTTTAAACACTGAAAATCAAATAAATGACCATTTTATTTTAAAGCACTGAAAGTTCTGTTATCCTTCAGGATATCACCATCACTCTCCTCCTGACTGTCTTTTTTTCAAAAATGGTAGGAGATGCAGATGTACTTGTCCTGTTCCTTTTATTCAATTTGTTTCCCCGGTGCCAAAAGTCAACAACGACCAGTGCAAGGACGAAACAGTTGCAAGTCAGTCTGTGAAGCGTTATATTTGATCTGCGCGCACTGTTTATTTTAACAACGTGCGTATCACGGAGACGCACACATTTTAATGGGAGCAGTGTTGTTGGTCTCCTTTTTTAGCCAGCGCATCAAAGTCTGGAGTTAGTTTTATTGTGGCGATTCTCAGGATGGATCTGAGGTGTAGGTCTGTTAACTTGGATCTGTGGCTGGCTTTGTTGATGTTCATGACGCTGAAGGTCTGTTCACACACGAAGGTAGAGCCACTTTCCTTTTCTTGGGTCCGCTCATCTTCATAGAGGGGCGGTGGGTCAAAGGGTAAAGTGCAAACGTGGAGTAATAGGCCTACGCTTCACCTCAACAAAGCCAATATATCTAGAGTGCACCATCTAGTGAGGAAACATCAGAATTGCAGGGGAAATAAAACATTAACAAGGTTAATTTATTAAATTTTTTCAAGTTTGGCGGGCCAAATCAAAACGTTTAACGGGCCGCATGTACCCCCCGGGCCGTAGTTTGCCCATGCCTGTCTTAAGTGATCCAATAAAGGTGTTAAAAATAATTCATTTGGGGGCTTTATACAAACCTGGACTTACATACATGTAACGGATAACCCAATCCATCCATAGATGACCTCGGAATACAGATTGAAATGAAATGACCAGAGCTGGAGATAAAATACCCTGAATTAGTTGAATATAAAGCAACTGAGGGGCAAAAAAATGAAAGCAGGGACAGAGAGTGAAAACAGAGAGGCTGAAGCTGCACAGGAAAAAATGAGCAAAAAATAAAAGGGAGGTTGAGAGAGAGAGAGAACCAGGGTGGCACTTGTATGAGAAAAATGCTGCTAACCCTTCATCAAAAGCGTGGGATTGATGGTGATAAAAAAATCACCAGTACTAAATTGTTTCCTTAGTATAAAGAGTGGTAATGGCGATAATTTCATATGGACATTTGAATGTGTATGTAATCCGTGCCAAATTGACTAGGGTTGGTGGATGACATTTAACTCCTGTGAACAAAGATAAAACAATGTATGCTGTTTCTAAAATGGCAGATTGTGACTGTCAGGATTATTGTAAAGTGAAACATGCTATTTCAAATGTCTTAAACTTACTCCTGAAGCTTATAAGAAAAATGTTTGGAGAACGCAGAAGAAAGGCAGAGGACAATGTTAATGATTTCACTGTAGAAATAAGCACTTGGTGCTGAGTGGACAATTAAGTTACTACTTTTAAGATATTGGGAGGTGTTAAGATAATGGAGCATGGTATTAGTACCTTGACTGAGAACATTAAAATCTGATCCATGTATTGAGAGTTTAATGCAGCTGAGGAGTTGTGCAATAATAGTAATCTCTAACTAGTGAGCAGGGCCGAACCGCACATCAAAGGTGAACTGAATATTATGCATGTGCATAACAAAACCCATGGTAAGTTTCACAGACAAAGGAGGAAACCACTGGCTCAGATACATGCCATGGTCTTGGAATAAACTGTTTCTGGTATAACTAAATGGATCACGTATGTTACTACTGTCTACAGTGACCAATTGGGGAACAAAAGCCACCTAAGGGAGCTAAAAGAAGTCGCACCATGGTATTTGTAGATCATCTTAAAACTGCGTCAGCTCATGATTCTCACCTTTTAAGGTATCCGGGTTTATTTGGACTGGGAATGGAAAGCAGATGGCTTTGTTTGAAAAAACTCCAGATGATATTCTAATAGGTAACACCTTATGTATGTGCATATGTCGTTTTTACATACAGATGTCATGGACACATGCACATGGAAAAGGTATTGGGAAAGACTCAGCCAGTAACTCCACTTTCACCAAAAACTGGTAATATGGCTATTTCAGGAGGTAGCATGAACCTGAACCACAGCTGTCCAAAGGTGCTGGACTTCCTCTGAAAGGGACTGCTTCAGGGGAGAGATGGTTGGCGTCATGAAGTCTAAATCTCATATACAGTTGTTGACAAAATACTAAATTCCATTGAAAGGGAATTGGACAGGATGAAAATGAGAGTGTGGTCTTTTAACACATACTTTTCATCAGTAGATCATTTGTTATCTTTCTCTATTTTGTTCTTAAACGGTGGAAGTATACGTTTTCCAACATTATACATTTCAGATGGATTACACAGTAAAATCTTACCTTTTGTATTATACATTTTGCAGCATTTTACATTTCAGACATATTACACAGTAAAATCTTACATAACTTGTGCAGTTACAAATCAGGTGAGAGTAAGGGCAAGAGCTTCAAATATCTGAGACTGATCAAGTTGAGAGGAGGTTGCCTGTTTTGGATGAAGACAGGACTGGGTGGCAGATTTAGGAGTACCTCTCTCCAGTTGGTATTTACTACTAAGATGTGAGAAGCACATTGTTCTGGGTTGCACTGAGACCCACGGACTTCCCCTGCTGCTGATGTCATCCCCAGCACTCTTCAGCCAATAAGAGAAACAGAACCGGCAAAGGTTAAAGGAAAGCCACATTGGAGAACCAGGAAGTTGGTTTGATTTCTTGTGGCTTTCCATTATCTTACAGACTGTGCTTAACTGATCAATCATCACTTTACGACTGACTGGTTGTTAAACAATGGCGAACATTTAAGCTACAAATTACTGTGCAGTCTCAATCAATGTGTTTTCATGCCCTACTTGCCTGTTTTATTTCTTTTAATTTTTAGAATGTAAGCTTGGTTCCACGGTCTTAATGCTCTATTATTGCCAGGTTGTAGCTACCCCCCTACATCTACTGCACTGAAGTGCATACAATGCTTATGCCTCCTGACGTCCTTGATGAGGTGGGTAAGGCCAATCTAACTCCAAACAGGATAGGTTATTTCAAGCATCAAAAGGAAAATGGCTAAGTTTTTGAAATGGCCCACAAGAGCAGATAGTCTAGTTCCTTACCCATGAAAGTATGAACCTATAATCATATCTCTCAACCTCTTAGAGCAAAAAATCTGGACAAAGCCACAAATAATATGGGGACAAAAGTGCAAAAATAATGACACTTTTAAAATATTGCTCTTACAAACTTAGAAAGTTGATAGAACAACAGGTTTTGCATTAGCATGGATTTTCTAAAGGATATGAAGCCTGAAACTCGAATCCCTGCCACTATCTTCTAACCTAAGTCCTCAATGATTTGCCAGAAAAAACAATTTTATGAGAGAAACATCAAAAATATGAGGCAAAAATCTGGACATTCTGTGAAAATCTGGCCAGTATGCCTATAATCTATTTTAGAGCATGCTTGCATTGTCATCTGGGAGTGATAATATTCCCTAAGCTAAATCCTGCAACACATTGCAAAAATGCATTGGTGAGAGCCAAGAGAATGCTGGGATGCCATAGCACAGGAAGCAAATTCAAGTCATTTTCTTATTGTTGAAGGTGTTAGCATGTATACACCTGGAGTATGCCATCCATTCTTGTCAAACAGAAAAAAAGTGGTTAGCTGGCAGTAACTATTAAATGGTAACTTACCAATGTAGTAAAGGAGAAAGACAAGTGAGGAAGAACTCCTTGTCTAGTCTGCATACCCTGAAGTCAAGATAAGAAGGGGGTATGTTACAGATACACTGTGATGCCACGGAGCAAAATGGGAGGACTGGATCAGAAGAGGGAGAATCCAGATAAGAAGAATGTTGGCAGTGGCTAGAAGGAGATGCCACAAGTCTGGCTTAGGGAAACACTTTTTCATCCAGACGATGTTTGAGCCCATATACAGGTACACAGACAGTAGAAATATTAAAAATTCAATGCTTTTTAGAAAAAAGGCTTGGATCTCATCTACAGACAGAATACAAATGCCACTGTTTCAAACTATTTCAGAGATAAAGGATAACTCCTAATTTTCCTTGTATATACATCCAGGGCTGGCCTTAGAAATTCCGGGGCCATTTTGGTATGGCCTCTCAACTAACCCACCCTCCTCCATGCTTGCTTCCTGGACTTTTTTTTTCAAATTGAGTATGCTAGTTCTGAGTAAATATAAAACAATATTTTTATTTATTACTTGCATTATGTCACATGATGGTAAAATAGAAGAAAGCTCTAGGACCCCTAGATTACCTCTCTGATCCAAAACTCTCCTGCAGGTCCTCCCTCAGGGTATGCTTAGCTTACTCTGGCACACTATAAGGGGCCTGTTTTATGGGGCTTCCCTATATGATGCTTCATTAGACAGGTACACCCTGACTTACCAGTATATCTGTTCCCAAACCTCTGTAGGTTTGCCCAGATCTCCTGAACATGGATAGGCGATAACTGCATACTTCATCCCTTGCCTCATCCCCACAGACCTTCATTTTTTCCGACTTTTCTGCCTTGCACATTTTCCTTCCTCTCCTTGTTTGACTCCCACCTTATTCCCCTTCACATCCCGTGTTCAGCAATAGAACTTTCTACAAATTTATGTACTGCGTTTTATTTTCATTATAGAAACGTTATAGTAATGATGTCATGACACGGTATGGCTGATTAAGTTATTGTATCATACCTACTTGTGATTGTGTTAATCACTGGCTTCACTTTGGAAAAGGCATTGCTCACACACCACACCACTTACTATTTCTGAAGGTTTGTTTTTATTTATTTGTTAAACTGGATAAGTAGACTAATAGATGTAAATCTTTTTGAGCCATACCACAGGTCACAAAGGGAACAGTAAGAATTAAATGCAGGAATAATTTAGACTAGTCACTAATCATCATGATTTGGCAGGTGGTAGGAAATTAGAATGACTTGTATGCAGAACATACAAATTCACACAGTCTGTTCAGATTTTATAAACATACTTCCCCACAAAACTCCTCAGTCCAGTCCAACCATTTTCTGGTTTTAAGTTGCTGCTTGCCACCCCCCCCTTGTTTGTATGTGACTGTGAAACTTTCATACCCCTACATTCCATTTGAGTCAAATTGCTTCTTTTACTGTTTTCCGGCTTTCAGCCCCCCCACACACACACAGCATACACACTTCGTTTCTCTTTTCTGGAATTATTTTGTGGTTATCAAAGATGCGTCATCCTGGCCTTTTTGTGCACATTTGGGCATGAATTCGGCCAAAGTAAGGAAACAAGTGTGCACACACACTGTGGTTGTCAAGCACTACAGTTATGCATTGAAAACCACTTTTTCTGACTGCAGAACAGCTGAAAATTAAGTTTATAGGGACAACATTTTAAAAATTATGTACTGTAACATCATCCAGAGTTTAAAAAAATATACAGTACTCCTGGTTACCCAATTCTATTATGTACTAAGTAAACAAGAAAACAGTAACACTTGAGGAAAAAGCAGGAAATTCTTTTTCCATAAAACATGCAAATTAATGTCAGACATGTTCAGTTTAAAAAAAATGAACATGAATTTATTTATGTAAAATAGCGGCAGATACATTCAGCTTGTGATCGTGTGCTTTTCATGCTTTATAGCTTAATATTCACAAGATATTACTAGGCTAAAGGCTTAAAAGACCTTGCAAGACTAGCCAATAGAAGTCCATTTTACCCAATATATGGCCCCTAGGGGGCAAGAAGATGGCATGGGTTTGTGCCTATGCCTTGAGTATCTTGCAGATTGACGCTGTCCATAAGGGATACAGGCACCACCCCAGTTGTGAATTTGCAATCCCCCTGCTTTCATTTCTTCTACAGGTCAGAGTCCACTGGTAATACCGCACTATTGGCAAAGGTATCGAGGTGTCTCTGAATGTTAAATGGTGTTCTATAAATACTGTCAAAGGCATCCAAGGTGCTGCTGTTCAGGGCAGGATGTTAATGTGATTTATTTTTTTTGTTTTTTATTTTACTTTGACACTGCTAGGAAATGCTTATTAACGTTTACTAAGTACATTTCTGTTCTATTAACTTTTCTAAAAGTAATTATACTAACAGATCTGAGAAAATATCTATGGTAAAGTCAAAGGCATCTTATGTGATTATTTATGAATTTAACCACCAGCATCGGCACAGGCCCCTGGCTGTCAGTCACGCAGTTTATTCATGAAATGAGTGTTGAGGGCGGAGCTTGATGCTGTTCATCCAGAGTGGTGCATGTTTGGTAAATAACGTATTTTGCTTCCACCTGTGACTCAACAAAGCATTTCTGTGCTATACTGCTGAACTGGTAACATTCTGTCAGATTTTTTAGAGATCAGAAGTTACTTCTCATCACACATACTTACTAGTGTTTAGTTTCCTTATTTTTTTATAATTGTATTCATTAGCAACCACTCACATACCCTATGCCAACAAGAAAAGCAAAAGAACAAGGTACCTCTCTATCGATCTTGAAATTAAGCCCGATCCTATTTATCTTCCAAGACAGTAACTGGAGCAGTAGATAAAGATAGATGGTTAATATGACCAGTTTTGCAATGAAAATTGTGTTGAGCAGTCAGCAACTGACCATGTCTGCATGAGTAGGTAACACTTTGAACCATATAAAAGGGGTGAAGCTGTCGTTAGCAGCTGGACTAGCCAATTGTGGAATACATGACACATCTGCTCCAACTATACTTGTAACTACTATGAGACCAAGACGGCCAGTACGAACAATATCTTGCACTTTGCTGTAGCATCTCTCAGGCATATCTCTTGGCCACATAAAGCATAATAACCCTGTCATATCCTACTGCACCCTGAGGGAGTGGGGCCTTATTGGCCTAAGGCCTGCCCTGTATAGTTCTTACTAATCAGGGTTGCCAGCTAATATCTGTACATTATGTATATACTTTCCTTGGTATCACTATATTTTTGCATAGTATGCCATAATTCTGTACAAATTCTACCTACTCTCATCTTACCTGCCCATCTTTTAATTTGCCTGTGGGTTATGCATTGCAGATTTCTGAGTGAGATGGCACAATATATAATTCCAAGCTCTTGCATTCAAGCAGGAGTGTTATTATGTATGTTTTTGCTTCATTATTTCATGCCTATATATTCCTAGTTGAGATTTTGTAATATCTCAGTTGTGTGCTGTTAATACTTGTCATTCATATAATGTATCCTCTTTTTATAATTTGTTGAAGCTTGCTTGGCCTCGGTCATAGGATCATAGATTACTCGAAACAGAGGTCATTTTAATATCATGAAAATGATAGTCAATACCCAAGATTGCATTTTAGTGATGACTGTCCATGATCAGGAGGGTTGTGGGTGCTAGCACAGGTAAGAATTTACGGTGCCCCATCTACTCATCCAGGTTCTTCTTGAAAAGTGTCCTAGAGGTGCTCTGTTTCACATGAATTGGTAGCCTGTTCCAAAGACATGGCAGTTGCCTGGAGATCTGTCCCTCCAGCATGTGCTATTTAAGTCGCAGGCCATATTTAGGTCCCTGGAAAAGGTAGCCCTAGTCTCGTTTGGTTTACTGATATGCAGCAAATTCATTAGGTTTGGCTGAATAGTTCACTTACCAGGTTAACACATTTAAATAAGTAAATGGGACAAGGTTAGAAGAGAGGCAGTTGTGCACAAGCTACCTGCAGCATTCTGACAGACTCAAGAGATGGTATATCTTCTATCTGTGTCTTCATGTATTTGTTTGGTTATAAAGCTGTTTTATTTTGTAAGTCATCTGAAGCTTTTGAAATACTATTATGTCTTGCTTGGGTTTGGCTGGTGAAAATTGTTGTTTTTGCCTTGTTATCCTGTATAGTCGTGAATGAACTTGATATATATTAAAGTATTTAGTTCAATATTCTAGCAATTATAAATAAATAAAAATGGATACACAGCTACATAGCTATGTTTATTAATTACTAAATATAGTTTCCATCTAGTTCTTAATGCAAGTAGAAAAAAGTCTGAATGACAAACTACAATTTTTAAAAAAAAGACATCTGCCTTTTCAGTAGCTAAAGGTGGCACCTATTAAGCAGAAGATGGCTGCTGCTGTTATATTTCCAAGTCTGACTTACTTGGCACCATCATCACACAAATTAGAAGCGCCCAAACTAAATTGCTAATCATTTGACCTAATGGCCTAGTGTCTGTATGAATTATGGCCCATCAGAGAAGTTAAGGACCTTGACACTGTAGTTTATTAATTGAAAAGTTTAATTAACAAATTTCACCTCGGCAGGACTTGCATGTCTACAAATAAAGCATATTTTTTTTCAGCTTTCTGATCTGTAGCTTCAAGTTGTAACCACTGAATATTTAATAAAGGCAAAACTAGGCTGGCATTTCACAGCACTTTGATCATATCAGAAAAATCTTTTTCAAGTATGCTACTTTCCTCCTTTTTTTATATATGCTGCTTTGCACATTTTGCTATGCAGAAGGGGCACATGACAGAGTGTGCTGTTGTAACGTAGGTAGCTGTGAACTGGACTAATGGAAGTCACCAGTAATTGAGTCTCATATGCACCCCAGGCTAAATTACTCTACTGTAAACTCTTGGAGCATGCTATGCTTGGGAAACAGCAGAAAGTATAAATAGGACATTTTACAGCTTTCCCAAGGAGACATGAGGCATAAGAAATGCAACATGCCTTGCACCTTAGGAAAGCACAATTATTTTCTTTTGGACAGAGTATTTTATTTTTGATACCAGGATTACTACACCAATAAAAATAGTTGTAATAATAATTGTAGATCAGAATAAGCATACATATGTTTAAACAGGTGTTGAATTCGCTTCAACTTTACACTGAAAGATGTATATTTAGACATACTGCATAAAAGGGAATTACTAATCAGCAATGCACTATACCAAAATTATATTATAAATTTATCTGCAATACCAAGTCCTGTAAAGCTTAAACCACATTTGTGTTTCAGAAAAGTATCCTTAAAAATGAAACTGAGGCAGTAGGATATATGAAAGGCATTTCTGTGGTCCTAATAACTCTGTAAACTGCTTCATTCTGATATGCACAGCCATAAAAAAGATGGCCTTTTGCTCGATTAAGCGAGAAGGGTTGTCTTAAAAAAAAAAGTGTTCTAGAATTTGTTGACTTGATCGTTCACAGCTAAGTTCCTGTTACCTGAGCTACCCTGTATTCTTTTTTTTTTTTTTTTTATTTACTATTTGTTGACCGGGAAAGTCCGACTAGGTTCCACAGAGCCTGTTTTCAGTGGAGGCCCGGGGAGAAATGCTCCAGATGCATGTCTTTGGAGTGTGGGAGGAAACCGGTGTACCCGGAGGAAACCCACGCGAACACAGGGAGAACATGCAAACTCCACACAGAAGGCACCCCAGCCGAGAATCGAACCGAAGAACCTCTTGCTGTGAGTTGACAATGTTAACCACTGCACCACTGTGCCGCCTATTCTAAAGTAGTTATTTACTAACCTCATACATGTAGAGTTTCAATAGAACTCAAAAGCAACGGTGATTATTGAGTGACACTTTTGTAGCCACTAATATTTGAGCCTAGACATTTTTATATCCTGTAGGATTTCTGAGTAACCAAAAGACCTTATAATTAAGTGAGGCAGGGGCATCCTAAATGCCAGGGAAGCCACTTTCCCTTACTTTTATCTGTGCATTCCTAAATTGTTGGGTATTCTAACAGAAAAACATCAGTAGCTTTTATACTTTTTGCATCTCCAGCATTCATCAGAAGTTGGAATGCTCCACTGCCTCAACAGAGGAGATGTTAGGAATCTAAACCATTTGAAATCAAGCATGAAGTAAGTTAAGTGGAAAATCAAAGTTGTCATTGTAAATTCCCACTTGCAGTCAGAGATAATCCTGCCAGCTATCTGTCCCTAGCTGTTCCTTAATTCAAAGAAAGCTGGTGTTTGCTTGGCTGTGAGGTCAGTCTATTGTAGAAACAGCCTGTGTAGGTGCTTATCTCAGAGGATGATAGTGGCATAACCAATAGTATCTAGCGGACATATTATCCCATAATGGAGCTTAAAGTCAAGGACAGAAACTGAAGACCTGCACTGTAGATAGTCTCCTTGTTAGTTACTTTTTAGACGGTCTGAAAATGGCAAAAAGTTCCAAGTTCCTGTCTCTTGAAAAGTAAAGCCACAGGTATATATGCCATTTCAAGTAGCCACTAGTATTTGTTTTCTACTCCACTTGGATTCATAACTTGATGTTGTGCCACCACTTTCAGTTCTGACTTCTGCTTAAGCACTATAGCTGGCTATGGAAGAAGCTACACCAGTCAGGGTACCTGGATGATGTTTTTATCACAGCTTTGGTAGAGTCAAACTCCTAGGATTTTGCCTGTAAGCCAGATGTGTGACCATTGGCTGTTATCAGCAGCCTGAAGTAGTTGGAATTTCTTTATAAAATCACAATTTAAAACATACATTTCTGGGGAGTCCAAAATTAACATTAATAAATTAAAGGCATTTAGAAAGTATAGGAAGTGGGCTGTTAATGGCCGCCATTACCCATCATTCCCAATACTCTATTGAGCATTACTCTGCTACTGTCATTCAAGGACTCTTATTAGACTTCTACAAGCCCTGCTGTGTGATATGGATCTGTTGTGACAAATAACCAACTGGCTAGGCTTTTATTAGATATTTTGGTTTCCAGGTAATGGACCTATCTTTGACTAAAACAGAAGCTCATGATTAACCTAAATGAGTAAAGCAGAATTTTCTTGCCCTCACTTGGTCATCTTGCATGTTAATAAGCTGCCCATAGTGATAACTTTCCATATTAAAAATGTCCCAAAATGATATGACCTCATAATCATATTAGCTACATACTGTGACTGTCGTCCTGGAATCATTGCTTGAATTCACCCTTAATATAAGCCACCAATGGTGAGCAAATATTGATTGACTACCTACTTCCATCTCCCCAGTTTGGCTGACCCCTCACATAGACCATATCATATATCTGATAATGACATACATAACTGGAATAAGTCAGATATTCATTGATTAGATGCCTATTACCTCAATTCCAAATGATGATTTTCCAAAAAAAAAAAAAAAAAAATCAGTCGTATTATAAATCTATGCCTGTAAATAAATTTCTCTAAGTACTTTACAGACTGTAAACAAATTTCTGTATGCCCATAGTTACCATCTTCTACATTTAGTGGAACTATTGCCACATAGAAAACTACATGCAGCATGTAGAATGTATCAAATGATGCTGGCTTTTAGGAATAAAAAGTTGGACTCAGGATTATTTAGGGGAGCTATACTAGAGCATAATTTTGAAACAGGGGAAGGAAACCTATTTAAATAGACTTCACCAATTAGATTTCTTAAATTAAAAAAAAAAGACAAGTAAGATACAGCACAAAAAGACGGTAAAAAAAACTGTTGAAATAAACACCAGACCATGGAAATGCCTCAATAAAACATCACATTGTAGTAAACCGGTAATAAACACTGCAAGCCATAAAATAATTTTCCAAATAGAACCACAAATTTATTAACACAAAAGATTAGCACTTTCGTCTGTTCACCATGAAGAAACTTCATCAGATAAAACTCATACAGCACAACTTACTTGTTATACAAAGCAGTAACAGGAAGTAGAAAATTAAAGCAACACAGCCCCCTAAACAACCTTCTTGTCCAACATGTGTAAATCAAGAATAGTAGGTTACATTTACATAGCCTTAAAAGCAAAAAAAAAAAGTGTATATAAAAATAATGTATATATGTGTATATAAAACAAGCTCCCCCCACCAAAAAAAAAAATCTCACCAAAGCTTTAAGTTTTAAAACACTGGTTAAAGAAGTCTGCCCATTTAAACCTGGCTATATATATATATATATATATATATATATATATATATATATATATATATATATAAAATGTGTGATGTGTGTGCGCGTATGGGTCTACGTTGTTTTATCAATTTCAAAACTTCGAAACCCATATGGCCAAGACCATATGATCAAAGTTTTGAAACACACTAAACATAAACAAAAAACTTTATATGTTTTTTACAGGGGGGGGGGGCAAGCCCTCCTGCACCCCCACACCCCCCTGCTACTTAAATACACCAAGTCCAAGAATGCACTGCAGCGAGGATGGTAAATCCCCCATTCCACACTGTACGGTGATCTCAATTTAAAGTGCTTGAAGTTTCAAAACGTTGATCATATGGTCTTGACCACATGGGTTTTGAATTTTTGAAACTTCGATAAAACAAAGTAAACATATATATATATATATATATCTACATCTGTTCATTGAAAGCACAGTTTTTCGAAGAACAGAAAGCCAAGCCCACTTTAGTGAAAGTGCACTTAAACGAAAGTGCACTTTCGTCAACACCAGTTCACTGAATCGGAAAAAAAATAAACGTGCTAGAAACTCATTTTTGCAGGGTGGCAGACCCCCTCCATATACCCTCTGCTACTTATATATACTAACTCAGAGATCTCACTACAGTGGGGAAAAAGGGCATATTGGTGTTCGTGAAAGTGCACTTTTGCGAAAGTGGGCTTGGCTTTCTGTTCTTCGACAAACTGTGTTTTCAGTGAACAGACGTAGACCTATATATATATATATATATATATATATATATATATATATATATAATATATATTCATGAAACCTTTGACATCTGAAGACGATTGCTGTCAATTTTGTATCATCAATGCCTTTGATACAGAGGTAATGTCTTCTTTCTTGAAATAAAACTGTTCCTAACATTTGCTGATCTGCAGCAACTTGAAAGTTTGTAAGTAGGAATATGCCATAACACTTAAAAGTTGGCACTGTGGTCACTAACCATTTTAGCAACTTAAAACTCTCCTAGGTCTTCTGGAGAATTACATATTGCATCTTGCTGTAGCAGCTTTCTTTAATGTTCTATATACTTGCTGCTCCCATGCCTATTAACCTTGAGACCTGCAGCAGTTAGAAATGACCCATTCATTTCCTAAGGCCAGCAGTTTCACCAAATGTTGGGATAAGAACTGTCCAGAGCAACAGATTTTCAAGCAACCATGAGGGTGCTTTGTGCTGTCACTGGTATCCTGGTCATGAGGGCATTTGTAAACTCTCTGACCATGACTGTGGACACGTGTATGTATGATACTACCCATTACAGCAGAGGCCACCATACCTTCCTCATACCTGAGCTACTTATCAAACTCAGAACTTTTTTTTTATCATTCTTGTATCCTTCTTGCAGGTTTCTCAATAGCAGTACCTTTTCCATGTGCTTTTTGCCTTTGTGCCTGGCAACCATCAAGCTTCCCCCATGGGTATTAAGCCCATTTGTCTCCTCATACTTTGTATTACCCATGAGAAAGTCAAGAGCGGACTGTAGGGACTTTATTCAGGCAGCTGTGGAGGCTGGCAACTTGGAAATGAGGGAGTTCTTTTGAGTCATTAATCCCATCCCTAATGGCTGAATTGAGCACCTGCACCACTATATGGTGCCTTATGCCATTCCTCTGCATGTATGCTGCCATCACCAGCCTGTGATCACTAAGCCTGTATTCCCAGTCCTGACCATTTCAGTGTCACCCAAACCTCTGCTTGCATATAAGAGATTAGGTGACCAGAAGCTTACTGTTTCTCCCTCCAGTAATGGCAAGATAGCATCAGCCACTCACTCCCAACCTTACCCTCCCACTGCTTCAAGTGCCCCATCAAAGTCAGATTATTTAGGTCATAGTCAGGGCTTTATAACAATGTGCCACAAAGTCAAGTTCTCAATTACAGTAAGATTTGCAATTGTGAATGAATCTTTAGCACATATTGTACCCTTCCCAAGAATCCCAGAGATGTCAGTAGGTTTTTGTTCATAACTGTAGAAACATTGCTAGCATCTTGCTGAAGATCATTAGTCAATAAATATCATGTATGCTTCGGGTAAGTGTTATCTACTTGGCATTTGTCTTTGGTGAGTTTAAAACCCATCAGCCTCAGTTTAAACACCAGCTTAATTATCTGTCATGGTCCTGCTCTGTAGCAACACAGGCTAGAGTGCTATCGGTAATATGAACTATTCCTCCTTCACCTTCAGTCATATTTGTTACAGCTCTCTAACATATTTGCAGTACTGATGCAATCCCAAAAGGTATCCTACAGAATCCATGTCCACCTAAGGGTGTATTATACATAGCGTGTGGAATGAGCTTTATAGGTAAGAACTAAGCTATCAGCCTTTGTGGGCCATTTTAAGCCTAGCCAGTTTCTCTTGTGCTCAAAATAGCTTATCCCATTTGGTTATAGATAGGCCTTACCAAGCTCATGGTTGATAATTACATATTATCCCTAATGAGAATAACTGGGATCCAACCATAGATAATTTGGGGGGATCTATGCATGAGATAAAGCATTTAGGAGCTACATCTGTCCATTAGAAGTACAAGGGACAATCCTGGGGTAAATTCTGTTTCTCATCCATAAATCTAAGTTGTGCTTGGAAATGGACAGGAATAAACTTTGTTTTATGTGGATGGAGTCTGTTCTACAGCAAGTGGCGTCCTCTGTGAGATGTACCTGTCCTTCCAGACTTTTCTGTTGATGTTGCAGAAGACATTTAGATCATTAGACCACGTATTTCTGAAGTTATTTCACTTGATGTGCAGTAAATTTATCAGTAACGGGTCAGAGGATGTCCTGTACCTTTTAGCAGTCTGTAGGGTACCAGGTATAGTGACAGGGCTTTGAGTTTGGCTATGTAGGAAATGTTTGTCTTGTGTCCTTTTAGTAAGGTATGTCTGTGGGCATTCCAGTTGTTGCATGTGTCTGAATAGAAACCTGCCCAAGGGAGCAGAATATTCAATGATTGCCCTAATGAGGGCTGAGTAAAGGGGAACAATGAGATCCCCTCATCTAGACACAATACCTTTGTTTAATAGCTTTGCAATATAGAAGTACTTTCTTGCAATGATATTCCCATGTTGGTCAAAAGATAGGTTGCTGTCAACACAAATTCCCAAATTCCAAACAACTGGGTCAACTGTTGAGGGCATATTGTCAATGTGATAGTTCCCTTGGGTGGATGACTTTCGAAATGGTACAATAATGCATTTTTGGCATTTAGTTTCATACAACTTGATATCTGTCAAAGTATTTTATTTGCATCAAACAATAAAAAGAATCTGGCATTAGGCAGAGGCTGCAACAATTTCTTTGATAATCTGAAGTGAATAATGCTCCCTGTTGATCAGTTTGTGAAGACCTTGCAGATCAGTCCAAATTTTGACCTTGTCTTGTTTTACAACTGTCGTCATACTGTTCATCCAATCTGTCGGTTCTTTTTCGCTGTCATTCCTGATGTGTCTGTATATGCATTAATTCTTGATCACTTTTAGCCTTAAGCAATAAAAGGAACCCTACATGGTGCATGAATCATAAGCATGCCTTGGCTACAAACAAATCAGCCTACCTTTTCAGACTACCATTGATATTCTGTGCTGCAGCTTCTGTGCTTTGTGAATTCTGTTTTTAATGAAGTAATAATAGGCATATATATACTGAATTTTCTTTCTACACTGGATTATTTCTTAGATTTCAGAATACATAAATGTTTCCTTGAGTTTTTGTTTTTACTATGCTTACAGTATGTGACTGACATTTTAAGACAATAGCTTCAGAATTGTTCATTAACTCAGACTATTTGCTTGGATGCTCTGAAGTCCCTTACGTGTCTGTGTCACTAATGTCTCCAGTATCAGCAGCTTGTACAATATGATTGCACACTGCATTTTTTATCATTCAGTCCACTACTGAAAGTCCCTTTCAGTTTTCATCTGGATTGCATGAATTCTTTTTATCATGCTTAAAGCCGAAGAAGCCTCTCTGCCTGGTATATCTGGCTGTTTTAGTTTAATTTGGAAAGGAACCATCTGGTACAAGGCTCATACTCTGTATAAATACAATTCAACCAGACTTGTGTCAATGGCTTCAGTTTATGCAGAGATGCTAACATGGCTACATGCCTGCATTTTAGACACATTTTATAAGTCGAGTCAACAATATTACATTTTGCATAAGTTTTGAGCTTAAATCTAATGTCCTTGCCTTTAGTTCATATCTTTGCAGAGTATGTTTCACTTTTACCCCCACTCACAGCTTGAATAACAAGAACACAGCTATCACGTCAAACACTACCATTAAATTATTTCCATGCAGTCTTCTACAGATACATTATCTCTGCATTTGGCATAGAATGTATTCACTGAATGCGTTTCAATATTACCACAAATATTTCAGGTTCTGACTGTTCTTTTGTTAATAGATTCTAGGATTGTGTCATGGTAAACCTCCCTCAAACAACTGAAAAGTTCTGTCAGAAAGGTACTTTGGGTCTCCATGTACTAAAAAAATGTGTATTTGAATGTACTGAAACAGAGTGCTCACCCAAAATCATGCTAACTTCTGAGATAACCGTTTTACTGTTTACAATTTGCCGAGAGTTAAGTGCACATTCATTGATTATTATCTGTGTGTCTAGTTTTGCACACATTAAAAATATTGAATAATTCATATTGTAAGTAAACAATGTTTTCAGCCTTGCTTGGCCCTGGAGCGACTGAAGCCTTGGCATCCACACGGAGGGTAACCATACCACTTAAAAAAATGCCGTTTTAGTGTAAACAGCCATAACATTTAGCTGCAAGACTCATTTCCACTTCAAACACACTACTATTAAATAAATATTATCTACATGGAGTCTACAGATTTGAGTGTGAGCTTTATGGAGCACTTTTTCATGTCAAAACTGTAATTTACTTTTTAATACTGCAATGTTGTCTTTCTTTTCCCCTTGAAAAGTAAATATGTAAAATTTCAAATTCCATTTACATAAGTAAATATGTAAAATGAATGTATGTTTCTCTGAAGTTAAACTAACCACTGTATAAACCAAAGATGTAGTATATATGTATATACAAAATGTCTAGGTTTGGAGATTTTCTCCCTGGGCCTTCGCTGAAAACAAGTTCTTTGACCCAGACGGATTTCCCGGTAAACAAATGTCAAATAAAATGAATAAAATAAATTCCTTGGTGGCCTGTCTTATGACAAGAAACAACATGGCACCTTGGACTCTCTTTTTGTCTCCAAGCCACCCACACTGAAATACAGTTCAAAGCATTGACTGTAGGACTTCCAGTCTTCAGAGAGAGTTTGCTGCAGTTTCAGAGTCATTGATGGCGTTAGTGCCATCCTCTGAAGCAAGAACAATGAAGACAGAACATGAAAAATATGTTTCAGGGGAGTGTTAAAGCATTTTCTGTGAGTGAGATTTGAATGACTGTGGTGAAAACACTGTTTCTGGTAATTTCATCAGAAACCTGACAAATGGCAACATAAGCATAATAGGCATAAATATTTAAGTTTTGCACATGTTTATTGTTGGCCTACTCTAGTGGTACATCTGGGCCAAGCCTTCAATTACATTTGGTAGCAGCAGACATAAAGAAAGTAAAAATTCTGATACATAAAATGCAGCACCTCAAATCCACTTTCCTGTAATCCATTAACACTCGCATGGAACTCCAGTTCTGCATAATCTGCTTGAGAACCTTACCGATAAAAGGTAGATTGGAAATAAGTCTGTAATTATCCAAATGGAATAATCTAACCTTGCCTTCTTGACAGCAGGAGTTATCTAAGCCTATAAATGCAAGTAAAACTCTGGTTAAAGGGATATGGTGGCAATCTGAGAAAGGCCTGGACCCAAAACACTCGGGCAGGATTGGCTGGAGTCCATACGTGGTCAAGTGGATACTAAAACCAGTATAACGAAATTGTCATTATCCAGTATTTCAAACTCAGACCAGGAACAAGACTTTTTTCACTGTACTGAACTACTGCAAGCCCCTAAAACCATACCTAAGCCAATGCTAGACCTGATGGAGTCTAGTTTCAAAATAAATATATAACAGAGCGATCGCATTCTTTGTCTGAGATGTACTTCCTGGTGGCAAAAGCAGATGGATTACTAAACCTAGGTAGCACGCAGGAGAGGACTGCATGTTGATTTCCTGTTGTTGAGATTACTCAAGATGAGTAAACAGATTTATTTTGGGTTACCTTGGCCTGATGAAGAGAATAACATCCATCATGTGCAAATTTGTGCTCCAGTAGGCTAGTGGGATGCCATTTCCTCTCTATCTTTCATCTCATTCACCTCAGATAATGGGGCTCAAGATTGTACTATAGCTCATGTGGCACAAGCTGAACAGGAAGCACTAAACTTAGGACTAAAAGATCAGGGGAGCACACCAAGATATATCTCAACAACCTTATTAATGTCTCATGCACTGAACTTCTACAACTATTGACTGATGGCGGAAACCAAAGAATCAAGATGCCACATGATTCGTGTTGCTACAAACTACAAAACCCAATCTCAAGTGCTAACCTCGGGAGACCCAGCAAAACTTGGATTAGTACGTGATTTAACAATGCAAGCAGCTCCACCTAAGTTACTGACCATCACACTCAGCTGGACAGCTATGTCCCTGTATGTGAGCTGCAGAGGTAATCACCTGAGCAAACCCGAATCCCTGCATAATACACAGGAATTTCTTAGCAAGAGTCAGACTACTCATTAGCCCAAATTTTAACGTTGCGCAGAATCGGCCACCTGCGTGATAGCATGAAGGAGACTAAATATACTTCTATCTGGCAGATATAGACAAGCAGATATTAAAAGTTTGTTCCTGTTATGACATATTCAAAGGAGTTGTAAGCACAGCTATTACCTCCTTTACCCTAGGAAGGAAGGAATAAAAGAAAACGGTAACAACCCCCCCCCCCCCCCCCGAGCAGATCTCTCACATACTTAGGTGGTGCAATGATTGCAAGAATGAGCCCATAGATAATGCTGAGTCAGGTTTTGGTGGTGAGTGAATGGGCCCATAGATGATGCTGAGTCAGGTTTTGGTGGTGAGTTAATGGTTCCATAGATAATGCTGAGTCAGGTTTTGGTGGTGAGTGACATTGAAATGTCAAGGAGCAGGTCATTCCTGACTGATATGGCATTAAAACACAGCATCCTCTCCCAATAAGTGCCATCATGTCTGCTGAATATTTTCATTCCAATGTAGTGATATGTTTAGTTATGAACAACCACCTGTTTTGTTTCCTCACTCCAAGCTTGGCTGATAGATTTGGTCTACAGACAACTCCATCACTGCACTGATTATAGGAAGAGTCCATGGATATATGACTTCGAACCATAGGCTGTGTTTCAGTGACACAATTCACCACATGGTGGGGCACTAATCACAGCTGGAACCTGGTCATGCTCACAACTAATGTGATACTGAAATTGATGGTGACAAACAGCCATCCTACTTCTCTCACCAATGTCCAGACTCTTGTAGGTGGTAAACATTCTAGAAGGTGGTGAGGTAGAGCAAGAAGTCTAAAGGCAAACAATAAATGTTCAACAAATACACTGCCTTAATGATATATGGGTAGTAGTGCCCTACTACCTTCCCTCTGGCAGTCTATTAAACCTCAGAGCTCCTTTCACTGCCTGTCGGTGTGGCGGACCAGTCACTTGGTAGGACCAGGACTGCCCTTCAAACTCAGATAAAGGATCCTTCGGTTTTCTGGTTTCACTGTAAGAGAATGATCTCTTGGAAGACTGCTCCTCTACTCTGGTTTACTTTAGCTGTTGAGCTCAGATAAGAAACCCTTTTGGATTTTATTCCTCCCTCTGCCTTTTTCTGTTTGTGCTTGAAATATGTATTCTATTGATTGCCTTTTTTTCTTATTGGAAAATTGTATATATTTTGAGTTTTACTTCTCTTTCAGTACGAGTTATCCTGTTTATTTTAAGCTGATTGTGATTTTCTCTGTTTTTAAATCCTTTTAATGTGTTTTATAGCTATTTTGAATGTTTAACTGAGTTTCTGTACTAAGGCCATTTTAGTACAGTTCCTGCCATTGCCTCATGCTGCCAGAACTGTAAATATTTGCAGCTGTTATTTCTGTTTGAAACTTTCTTTTGAAAGTTTTGACAGGGAAACTTGCTGGTTTTGCAGTTTTTTTCCCCTCGGGTTATATTTGAGATAATTAAGTAGATTTGCAGAATTCTAAGCAATATTTCTGTTTTTTGTTTAAATTGTGATTGTGGCATCATTTTTAGTTCAACTTTTCTAATAGGGAATTTTTATTAAGTTTATATTAATTCCATGTCTTACGACTGTTTTAGGCTTCTATTCAAGGGGGGGCTGCAACTAGCCTTTATTAAAATTGGGGGTATCTGTGACATTTATTTTGTGCTTTGTGCTAGGCTACTGAAATTGTTGTCTTTATTCTCAGTGCAATATTCAGTACAATATTCCTGTAGAAATAGATTGCTATTTAGGATTTGTCCATTTTGTACCGAGTTGACCATGCAACTAATTTGGTATTGATCTGGCTATTTTTTTCCCAACTTGATGTGCACCTAAAAAACACAAAAATAAATCCAAAAATATGCCTTAGCCTAAATCTTGTGACTCCACAATAGCCTCAGCCTTGGGCAGGTTATTGGACCCACTCACCTTCTGTTACCTTCAGGTCCTCTGGTGTGGTGTTAGTACCACAACTGTATGTGATATGAGGGCCATAAACATCCTCCAGGGCCATATGATTGCCTGCTTTGAGGTATGGGAGAACCAAATCTTTTAGGTACAGAGGAAGTCAGGGGTGCAGAATCTGCTGTCAGTGATGCAATCCCCCCGGATCTTCCTAGTAGAGAATGCATGCTAAGGAGACCCAGAAAACCCACCATGGGGTAGGCCAGAAGTCTCTGTTTTCCCCACTGGAGATGATGGCTATGGCACTAGATACATTGCTCAGGCAGTTGCTTATGAGGTGCATGTTGGTGTTATGAGTAGCATCAGCTGTTCCACTGAAGTTTTGGACCAGTCAGAGTCAGATCAGTCAGTTTTTCCTGATGAATAAGTTCAGAGGCCAAACATATGTTTTCCTTTTCTCAAATGCTAGCTAGGTTTAGGGATGTATTAATTTTGGAGCAATCATCTGCTGCATCCCCCTCAAGATCAGTGGGGTATTTGATCTTTTAGAGGATGCGACTCTGGAAATTCTTTCATTGATCCTGATGTTGGCGAATGTTTTTAAAATGCTTGTAATTCTTCTCTGCTCAATGAGGCTCTGCTGAAAAAAGTGCTTAAGAAATTCAGGGTATGCTCGGCCATGACTGGGCCTCCAAGCTCTCTTGTCTGTGAACTGTACTTTGCTGTCCCCAGATTCTTCTACTTTTAATAGAAGGACTTTGTCTTCTTCAATGCCTGTTCTTGTTTTCTGCAAATGCAAATGGAAAGAATCACAGTGAAAGAAGCTAGCTCAGTCCAGCACAGTACCTTTTAAATTGTTTAACTACCAGTGTTTTATGAGGAAGTTTGTGTTGAGCTTGGACAAGTTTGTTGCATCATCTGCTGAGCAAACGGTCTATGTCAAAGATATTGCTGGCAATGATTTCCAGATGTCAAAACATGCTTTAAGGAGTGCCTTAGAGGGGGGCTGACACTATTGCTAGAAATGCAGCTTTGTCGGTGGCGCTCAGGAGGTATGCTTCATTGCACAAGCAGAACTTTACTGACGAGTTAAAAAATGAGATTTTGAATGCTCCACTCGAGTCTGATTGCATGTTTGGCACAGCAGCTAAACAGATTCTAAAACACTGGGATGACAGAGAAACTCATGCAAGGGGGTGGCAAAAAGGTTCCATATTCCCAAATGTCCCTCATTTAAGCAGGATAATTTTTGGTGGCCTTCAAAACAAAAGTACCAGACAAACTAAAACCAAGCAAGTAAAAAGAAATGGGGGGGGGGGATGAGTACCCTGGCAAGCCTAACAAGAAGGGTCTGTTTCCCCCCAAAAAATAATCCTTTTTCCAATTTGACTATGCCACAGCACAGTGCCCATCTTTCTCAAGCACCCTCTGGGTGCCACATCTCTGATGTTAGCTCTCAAAAAGGCAACCTTTCAGTGGTTTCCGACAAATGGGTGCTCACCATTATTGGCACAGGTTACAGATGGCAGTGGAAAGAACATCCACCTCTGTTTAGAGGGGTTCCTCAGAATCTGCCAGACCAAACTTTGTTATTCCCTCCTATTTTCTGGCAAAAGTTGGACTCGGGGATCATAGAACCAGTCCCGCCTTCAGAAAGAATGATAGGTTTCTACTCCAAAATTTCCCTGGTCCCCAAAAAGAGCTATGTTGAAGACCAGTGTTGAACCTTTCCTTTCTGAATACATTTTATCAAGGTCCCCATGTTCAAAATGCTTACCCTGCAGAAAGTGCTTTCCGTGTTGCCATAACACTGCTTCATGATGACCCCGAACTTGAAGGATACATATCATATCCCCATTGCTTATCAGTTCTGGAGATTTCAGAGACTTTTGTGTCTAGTTTGCAGTATCAGTTTTCTGTATTGCCATCTGGGCTAACCACTGCACCTCGAGTGTTTGCCAAATGCCTTGACCCAGTAGTGGCCCACTGTCAGACTCTGGGCATCCATGATTTTTTCTTACTTATGACTTGCTGATCTGTGCTGGGTCTGCATCCCGGTGTTTGGATTTAGTACAGACTGTCTCGGCCTTAATGTCCCAGCTAGGATTTAAGTTGAATCTCCTCAAGTTGTATCTGATACCCTCGCATAGATTAGTCTTTCTGGAGTGCTTAATCAACTCCCACATGAAACTGACCTTTCTTCCAGAAGACAAGATCCTGCCTTACTAGATGGTATTTCTGGAATTCTCCAGGAGAAGTGTTGCTTTTGCAAGAGAATTCCTAAATATTTTTCGACCATTGGTGTCTGTGATTCTCATGATACCATTAGCCCATCTTCATGAGAAAAATTCAATATGTTCAAAACTGTTGGGCCTAGCACTGTCATGCAGTGTAATAGCAGCTGCCAGTGCTGTCCAACAGACGAGAATTACAGCGGTGGTAAGATCAGATGACTTTGGTGCCAGTGCAGTCTGTCAAGGCATATTTGTCCAACTTCACTTGTGGAGCTGTGTCAGTGGTGGTGCAAGGGCAAGCCAGTTGGGGGCTGAAGGACACATGGAATCATATCACTGTCAAGGAGGTGTTGGTAATGATTCACTCCTTGAAAGACCTTCACCACTTTTGGACTTTGGGTCCTGTTTGGGTGGTTACAGACACCACATTGATGTGGTACCTCAACAAAAGAGTACAAGGTCATACCCTCTCTGTAGTGAAGGCCTGGGAGCTAGCTTTACAGCATTCTCTGACTCTTTAGGTGTCATATATCCCTTCAAAGAATGGTGTGGGACATTTTCAGTAGATCCTGGGCAGACCTCCATGAGTGGCATCTCAACGCAGTGGTGTTCAAGGATCTAGTATAGATGTGGGGATCTGTTTACCACCTTTCAAAACAGACCACTGGAGAAAATCTGTTCCTTCATGCAAGTTGTTTTACACAAGTTGTTTAATACCTGTTAGCCTCTAGTGTCAGCTTTTCAAAGCATGTGTGAAAAACAGATTTTATGACCTTTTTATTATAAGAATATATTCTTATTTATATTTGAGACAGCTAAAAAATAATGCAGGCATTAGTAACCAGGCTGGCAAAGAAGGAGCAATTATGGATAAAGATGCATACTATGCAAGTACAGTTGATATGCTAGCTGATGCAGAAACATAGACTGTAGATTTTTTGTATGTGCAACAGTTATAAATTAAGGTTAAAAGAGCTGTACGACTTACAAGTTTGTGATTGTTTGATTGAATGATTACACATTTATACGTTCATAGATGCGTACTAGGCTAATGGCCCTTGAGTCTTTACAAGCCTAGCCCATAGAAGTGCCCTGGCATCGTGCTGCCTGACGTTAGTTCCCAGTGCCTCTGTCAAGTACAGCCACTGGAGTGATACCCGGTTGTTTCCAGTCCTGTCATTCCTGTTGTCTATGGACTACCCAAGAGTCATAAAAATATTACTACCCCTCTGATGAGACCTATTCTTTCAGGTCATGGATAGGTTACACAATTTATTTATTTTTTTTTTAGAAAATACTCTTAATCCTATGCTGACGTTTGTGAAAAGTTTTATCAAAGATAGTAGAGATTTTATATCTCAATTATAAAATTGCTCTGATTTCTTGAAACATTTTGTTACTTTTGGTTAGTTTATTTTAATGACTTTAGATGTTAATTCATTATTCACTGTCATTCCTAATGATTATGGCATACAAGCCGTCGGGCACCATTTATGCAAATTTACCAGTAAGTCAGCTCAGTGAATTGAAACGATATGTTTACTGTTGAATTTAGTTACAATGGGAACATCAGTAGCCAATACTTTTCCCAACATTGCACTCTCTAGGTGGGAAGAACATACTTTTAATAGGAATACTTTTTTATATCAATAATGTTGCATTTTACAAATGCTTTTTTGATGGCATTTTTTTTATTTGGAAGGGTAGTTCACAACTTTTTTGAATGATTTTGTTGTGTATTTACATTCAACTAGCAGGGTTTTAAGCTTTAAATTAGCTAGCTCTACTAAGAGCATATTAAGTTTTTAGATATAAATATTTTAGGTTCATAGGTAGGTACTAGGCTATCATAGGTAGGTACTAGGCTATCTGCCCGAAGGCATTTATAAGCCTAGCCGGAAAGTGTTTGCTTTCGCCGTCCCCTTAGATTAGTTCCCTGTGCCTTTGTCCAGCAGAGCCATTGAAGTGATCCCCGGGGTATACTTTTGGTTTCCTATCCACTTGTCAAGGTTTCTCTTGAAGAGGGTTAGCAAGGAGCTCTGCCTAATGTAAATTGTAATCCTGTTCCAGAGCATGGGAAGTCTCTGGGACAGGAATCTATCCCTCCAGCACGTCCTATTTATCGTGTGAGGTTTAGATCCCTAGAGCACTCAGGAAGGCAAGTTACGTATGAAAATACATAAAGATGTGCAGACATCCCACTATCTGCATGGGAACAACATGTACTCTAAATATGTTTATAATGGTATAATCTACAGTAAACTCTTTAGAACTAGTAGGCTAAATACTAAGGATGATGACTGAATAATCCAAATGAGTGAGATGTACTCTGATTTTAATGCCAAGGGTTACAAGGTAGATCTCTTAGAAATAATAGAAATAAAATATTGAATGAAAGGAGTGCTTAGCATGACCCTACTGTTAAAAAGGAGAAATAAAGAATGGACAACTAAAAGATGTGTATGTTTTTGGACCTAAAGTTAGGCATTCCATTAAATAGAATGTGCATAGCAAACAAAGATTAGAGAGAACTGGTCGATTCTGTGTTCTACTTCGATTAAAAATGGGTTACAACCATGTTTTTCCCATAAGAAAGCAAAGCATTTAAGACATTTATGTTATAAAGATTTTAATATACAATAAGGTAATAGTGTGATTTATAACTCGAGGTGCTGTTCCCTGTTATAGTTGTCAGTTTTGTAAATACATAAACAAAATGACTTTGTACATCTAGTAAATAAAAAATATATATTTTCATTCTTTTGCTTACCTGTAAAACTAAAAATGTTGTCTATTTAGCCTCATGTGGAGAATGCCGCTGTTTTTATGTAGGGAAGACCAACAGGATAAAAAAAGTCCAAAAGAACAAACCAAGAACTACGAGTAGTAAAGGTAGAGGCACAGGAACCACGCAAATCAAAGTCCAAACCACAAATCCAATTTGACAGCAAAAACTAACCAAATGCAGTCAAGCGCTTTCGTCTTTAGCAAAGACTTCTTTAGAACTGCTTGACATAGTTATCTCCAACCTTAATCCTCATACATGTGATCAAACATTCACATGACTCAACTCTAGTTTAGTGAACGCATTGATTATAAAACTTCGATTTGTTGTGAATAGCAAGTTAAATTGCATGAAAAATGAACATAATTCTAAAAATAAAAAAATTCATTAAAAATAATGTTGAGAACAAAAACGGTAAAAAAGTCGGTGTTTGTGACAAATGTATGAGTAACGTGACATAATCAGCCCTCAATTCTTTTTAGCTTTAATATAGGTGTGATAGAACAACATTCATTCAAACCATGGGTGTAAGGGCATCACACACAATAATCCATATGAGCTCATAATACATGAAAATGAGGTGAAGTTGGGTAAACTTTCTCGTGATCTTGACATCATTAATGGTAGTCTTACATCTGATGCCTTATTTGAGCTTTACTCCACAAATTAACAATTTAAGAAAATGGATGACATCTGTTGTGCCATTCAAAATAGGAACATCAGAAAACTACAAAGGGATTCTGAAGCATTTGCAAAAGATCATTCACATCTACAGACAGGCAGTGGGAAGAGCTCTGAGCTTTGATAGACTACCAGTGGGAGGGTGGCAAGGCACTACTACCCCATATGCCAGTACAGAAGTGTGTTCTATGAACATCTACTATTACAGGTAAGTAAAACTTGCAGCTGTACTCCGTCGTAAAAGAAACCCAAACCAATGGTAAATAAGCAGCAAGGATAGTATAAAGTAGGATTAAAGAAGACAAATATTGTCAAAGTGTATAGGTTCATACTAGGCTATCTGCCCTAGGGCATTTATAAGCCTAGCCAGAGTGTGTTTGGTTTTCGCCACCCATTTTAAATTAATTTTGCTATGCCCTTTTTCGAGGTTAGTATACTGTGCCTCTGTCTAACAGTGACACAGAAGTGATACCCGGGGTAAACCTATAATCTCCCATCCACTCATCAAGATTCCTCTTGAAGAGAGTCAATGAGGGACTCTGCCTAACCTGGACTGGGATTTTATTCCAGAGTGAAGGGAGCCTCTGGGTTATGAATCTGTCCCTCCAGCATGTCCTATTTATTTCAGTGCTGAGGTTCAAGTCTCTCGAGCGCGTAGCTCGATGGGATTTGGATTTTCTGAGGTGCAGCATGTCCATTAATTCCAGGTTGGACATGGCTTTATACATCAGGCACAGATCACCTCTGAGCAGGCGGTATGCCACTGAGTAGAGCTGGAGTTCCTTTAACCGGGCAGCATATGGCATCTGTTTGAGCCCTTTGATCCTCTTGGTGAGGTACTTTTGGGGTCTTTCCAGTTGCTGCAGGTGTCTGGTAAGATACATCCTAAAAGGGGCATTGTACTCAATTATGGGCCTGATGAGGGATGAGTAAAGAGGCACGATGACCTCCCCTGATCTAGATGTGAATCCCTTCATGATTAGGTGGGGTATATAAAATGTTTTTCTAACCACTTTGGCCACATGGTTGTCAAATGAGAGATTGCGATCAACTTGGGTCCCCAGGTCCCTAATTACTTCTTCCGTACTTAATGGATTACCACCTATGTGGTAATTTGTGGGCACTTTGTTTTTGCCAAAGGGGATGACTATACACTTTTTGGCGTTTAGCTTGAGGCCATGGCTCTGGCACCAGTTATCTGTTTCTATGAGGCCCTTTTGGAGGATGCTTGTGTCGGCTGGAGAGTCGATTATGGCGCCTAGTTTGCAGTCATCTGCGAACTTGGTCAGCCACAGTCCTTCCATGTTGGCCTGTACCTCCGAGAAATATATACCCAACAAGAGAGGTCCCAGGACTGAGCCTTGTGGGATGCCACTTGTAACTGGTTTGGAGTCTGACATGGCTCCAGCAATTCTAACCATGTGGGTTCTGTCCTTGAGCCAGTTTGCAACCCATCTAGTGACATAGGGATTTATATTTAAGCTAGTGAGCTTATCTATAATGCCCTAGTGGGGTATTGTATCGAAGGCTTTTGCGAGGCCCAGGTAGGCTGTGTGGACCACCTTCCCCTTGTCAATGGCCTTGGTGACTGTTTCAAAGAAATCAACCAGGTTTAAGAGGCAGGATCTGCCCTTAACAAAGCCGAACTGGGTAGGATCCAGTGTCTGTAGGTCCCCAATATCTTTATTTATGAGGTCCATGATGATCCTTTCCATAGCTTTGCAGACCAAGCTAGTCAGGCTTATGGGGCGATAGTTTCCAGGATCCGTTGAGGCACCACCTTTGTGGAGAGGGACCATTGTTGCTTTACGCCACTCTTTCGGTACATATCCTGTAGTAAGGCTGAGATTGAACAGTAGTTTTATATTTGGGTTTAGCTGCTCTTGGAGTTCATGTAGGATGCAGCCCGGGACACCGTTTGGTCCCATTGATGCTGGTTTTTTGCTTTGGAGAGGGCGGCTCTCAACTGAGCATCTGAGATGTCAGGGGGGCAGCACTCTGCTGGGATAGATATTTGCCCTTTTGGTGGGGGGTGAGTTTGTGCTGAACCTGTCAGCTAGGATGTTGGCAATGTCTGTGGGTTCGGCGTATTTGTTGTCATTTTGGACTAATTCTGAGCATATCTGGGAATTCCCACCCAGGTTCCTAACATAACTAAAGAAAACCTTGTGATTATCCTTAGTGTTCTGTGCAATTTTTCTTTCAAAGCTGGCCTTAGATGATTTTATGAGTGCTCGTAGTTTTTTGCTAATACTGATCAGAGATGCCTTCCCTTTTTGGGATTTTGCTCTATCATGTAGTAGCTTCCTCCTTCTATTGTATAGTTTGTTTATGGCTGGGGTCCACCAGACAGGACGCCTGCCTTTGGAGGATTGGGTCTTGGTTTTATTTGGGATTGCATGATCCATGCATTCCTGAAGGTGTTCATAGAATGCGTTAATAAAGGATTCTGTGGTCTGGGTCATATTTTCCACAGGCCCGGGGTCTTTGAAGGATTCCACCTCGGTTTTGAGGAGTGTGAAATTTGCTTTAGAGAAGTTTTTCACTGTGGTTTTTTGGGCAGGGGGTGGGGTCGGGATGTGAATATCCAGTGAAATTAGTTTATGGTCTGATCTTACCAGTGAGTGATACACTTCTGGTCTGGAGCATAGAGCCCCCATGTTGGTGATGATCAGGTCCAGTATGTTTTCCCCTCTTGTGGGAGTGGTAACAAGTTGTTCCATAGCATTTGAGTTTATAAATTCTAGGAACCTTTGGGCTAGGGTGTTGGAGCTAGAGTAATGCTCCCAGTCTACGTTTGGGTAGTTGAAGTCGCCCAATAAAATGGCGTTTGGAGAGACCTTCATATTTTCCAGTGTTCTCCGGAAGGCCGAGTGGGGTTCCTGGGTTTGGGAGGGTGGTCTGTAGCAGGCTATAAACTGGAAGGCAGTTTTACCCACTGTTAGTTGCACATGGATAGTCTCTGATGCTTCGTGCTTTGCCACCAACCTGGAGGTGTGGGTATCTTTGACGAATATTGATACTCCCCCTCCTTTTGTGGTTCGGTCCAAGTTTTGGATCTATTATAAGGATACCTATTATAAGGATCTAGAAAATCCATTTGAGGGATACAAACATTTATTAAACAATTGATCATTAGTAAAAGAGAAATAAAAATATCAATAATTTTAGAAAGATATGGGAGAAACAAAAAATATGATGAAATACATAGTTACATAAACAATGAGACAATTCATAAAGAGTTTTTGCAGGAGAAAAGACCATAGAAATGAAAGATTTTCATGATGGAACATAAGTTAAAGGTGGAAGAAAGCAGAGGGGAAGGAGAATAAAGGAAGACCCTTGAGGAAGTGAGTGATAAAATGAGGAATTAAGACATTTAGAAATTAAGTGATGTAAGAAAAGGGCTGGTTCAAAGAAGTAAAGATGTTAATCAGGATCCAAAAAGGAGAAAAATGTGGAGGAGTATAGCTGGATCATATAATGAAAGGTATCAAATCGGAGTGTAAGATGACTGAGAAAAGGGGATTTCATGGAAAATATATATTAAAATGAGAATATAGGAGAACAGCAACAAAGTAGAGAAACAGAGTAGCTAGGATAAAGTAAAGATTAGCATCACTTGTCAGGGATCAGATAATTGAGAACTGCCTAATCTAATCTGCAAAAAACGTTGATTCACAAATGACGTGCAACATTTACAAGCTGTCACTTCCTAAATCTGATAAATCTAGTTCTGGGAGGTGTTCTCACTAAAATGGATATTGCAGAAATCAAAGAAAATGTGTTAAGTTTCTTATTGAGTAATTAGTACATATTGCATGTTTTGGCAAGCAGCTTGCCTGATTAATATCTCGATCAACAAGACTTGCAGACAGTTTCTTGAATTCAGATTGGAGAAATTCTCGTTATCAATTCCACTATTGTTATTTGACCCCTCACTTCAACTTGTGCTTCTCACCCAACGCCTAACTCATTTTTTGATCATCTCAGATCAAGTAGTATTCACATCTACTCTTTTTATAGGTTCATAGGTTGGTACTAGGCTATCGGCCCTAGGGCCTATACAAGCCCAGCCATAACGATTCCCTGGATATTTCTTCCCACAATATTTACTTCCCTGGACCTCCCTATAGCAGGGTGACTGATGTGATCCCCGAGGTGAATTTCCCATCTCCTATCCAGTCATCCAGGTTCCTTTTGAAGAGGGCCAAGGAGGTGCTCTGCTTGATATGTATGGGGACTCTGGAACAGGAACTTATCCCTCCAGCATGTTTTGTTCATTGTGATGACAAGGTTTATATCTCTGGAGCGTGTGGCTCTGAGGGATTGGGATTTCTTTAAGTGGAGCAAGTCCAACAGCTCAGGGTTTGACATGGCCTTGTATGTTAAGCAGAGATTGCCCCTGAGTAGATGATATGCCACAGAGTATAGCTGGAGTTTTTTTAGACAGTCGGCATAGGGCATCTGCTTTAGGCCTGTGATTCTTTTAGTGAGGTATTTCTGCAGCCTTTCCAGCTGTTGCAGATGTCATGTGAGGCACATACCAAATGGGGCATTGTACTCTATAATGGGTCTAATGAGGATTGAGTACAGTGGGACAATGACCTCCGTTTTTCTGGATGAAAAGCCCTTAGTGATGAGGTGTGCCACATAGGATTTTCCTGACTGTTGTGGTGATGTGGTTATCAAAAGTGAGACCACTGTCCACCTGTGTCCCTAAGTCTCTTATCACACTTTTGGTATTTAGTGTACTGCCACCTATGTGTACATGTTTTTTTCCCCAAAGGGGATAACTATACATTTCTTGGCATTAAGCTTGAGCCCATGGCTTTGGCACAAAGCATGCGTTTCTGTAAGGCCTTTTTGTAGAAAATCCACATAATTTGGGGATTCAGTAATGGCTCCCAGTTTGCAGTCATCTGTGAACTTTGTTAGCCAGAGTCCCTTAGTTGTTGGCCTGTACTTCAGAGAAGTAGATGCCAAACAAGAGCGGTCCCAGGACTGAACCCTGAGGTACTCAAATTGTCACTTGTCTGGAGCTGGATTTGGCGTCTGCTACTTTTACAGTCTAGGTTCTGTTAGTAAGCCAGTTGGCAACCCATCGAGTGATGTAGGGATTTATGCCCAGCTTAGTAAGTTTATCTGTGATTCCAGAGTGGGAAATGGTGTCAAAGGCCTTGACGAGGTCCCAATAGGCTGTGTGGACCACCTTACCCTCGTCCATAGCTCTGGAGACTGATTCAAAGAAGTCAGTCAGGTTCAGGAAACAAGATCGTCCCTTCACGAACCCAAACTGGGTGGGGTCCAGTGATTGAAGGTTGCCAATGTCTTTGTTTATAAGTTCATGATAATGCGTTCCATGCCCTTGCAGATCAGGCTCGTCAGACTGATGGGATGGTAGTTCCCAGGATCCAAGGTGGATCCCCCTTGTGGAGTGGGATAACTGTAGCTGTGCACCACTCAGTGGGCACGAAGCCTGAGGTGAGGCTATGATTAAACATGACACTTAGGTGAGGTGGACAATTGTCTCATCCAAGCCAACTCCATTCAAGATTTATGTTTATCAATGCAGCAAATTTTGTAGTGTTTTCATAGGCTGGGTTTTTCTCTTAATGATCAGAAATGAGATTTACTCCTCTTTTAGACAAAGATATGCCTAATACAATCCTATATATTATATCAGTTATTTACTTAACATATGTTTACTGGGAAAGTTCAACTTGAAATGAAGCCAATTTTTAGCAGAGACCTGAGGAGAAATGTTCCAGACTTATGTCTTTCTAACATGGGAGAAAACCGGAGCACTTGGAGGAAGCCCACACAAATGCAGGGAGGACATGCAGACTCCACACAGAAGGCACTCCAGGTGACAATGCAATCTCTGCACCACTGCTAGTTATGTCAGGAAATTAAGGAGTAATGTCCAGCAATGCACTCAGCTCATCTATAATATCACAAATTCTGATTCCAAAAAATATAGCCAAAAGATTAGCAGACAGACTTAGTGCTAACTTTACCCCCACCTAATAGTTGTCCAAACTAATCATAAAAAAATCAGTTCCCCTAAAATCACCTTGCAAAAAGTCTTGTCCCTGTAAAAGGTTAAAAATATTTTCATGGGACCTGGTAAAAAACTAGGCTGCATTTTCATCAGTGCCAAGTATGTACGATACAAGCCTCTACTTAAACTGTTCTGTTTTAGCAAATCTATAAGGTTTGTGCCTGTTACCTGAAGAAGCTACTATGACTCCCCTACAAAATGGTGATCCCTGTGCAGACCTAAGTAATTAAAGGCCCAGTAGCATCACCAGCCTTGTATGTATAGTAATGGAATGCAGCACAGTAGAAATCATTTATGCAGATATAGGCAGCATAACTGATGTGAAGGCCAGATCCTGCCAATGAACTTTGAAAAATGTTAGAGGCTGTGGACAGTGGTCACCAGTGACAAATTATAATAGGTGCAATTTGTGTGGCTGTCCAAGGCTCACAGCTCCAGGAGAGCCCACAGTCAGCTAACACGATTTAATTTTACAACACATTGCTATATTCAGCACTGATTGTGCTGACTATATCAATCATTAACAAAATGTGTTTAATCTTTGTTTAAAAAAATGTTAAATGATGGACAGTGCAGGTATCTGCATCTGTATACTCGCAGGACCTACTATTTGCATATGTTTAGCACAGACTTATGTATTTGCAAGTGAAGAAAATGTGCTTATAAATAAATATATAAACAAAAAAACAAGCAAACCCTAGCTGCACAGTGCTGCAGATTTTGAAAGCCTGCAAATATTATAGGGTATAGTGGAGAGTGGAGGACTACTGCTTTAAAAAATACAATCACATTGCAGTGATGGGAGATATGTATTTTTTTAGACAGGCAGGCAACCAGATAAAGAAGTAATAACTGCAGTCATTAATGGGAGAATTGTAGGGTGGGTGTGGATGAAAACTGTGTCCTTTTGTGGTTTGCTAAGATTAAAGCTTGGAGTTAAATGGCTAGTGTACATTTGTGTGAAACAACATTGAAAACTGTCCCTGACTTCACAGAATGTCCCTGATGTTGCCTCATAGTTTGGTTGTAACCTCATAAAAAGTTGATTTTTTGGGGGGCAAATCATTGATGGTTGCAGTCATTAAAATGGGGTTGGACTGGCTCAGGATGCAAGTACCTCACAATCTTGTCATTTGCTGATTCTTAAGTCTGGTTTTACAGGACTAGTGTGTATTTGTAGGAAATACTTTGGAATATTTATTCTTTGACTGCATGAACAAAGTTGAAAGTCACCTTGATTTCACAGAATGTCCCAGACTCTGCCTCATATTTTTGGTCTGCACCTCATAAAATTTGCAGTTTTCCTGGCAAAACTTTGAAGACTGCAGTCAATAAATAGGAGGAGAGGATGGCTGTGGATAAAAGCAACTTCTCTTCCTGCTGTTTGCGCAATTTAAAGTCTGGTTTTACAGAACTAATTTACATTTGTATGAAATCAGTTGGCTATTGTCTTCTGGTGACCATCTGCGTGAAATAAAGTTGAATCTGTTCCTTATTTTGCAGAACATTCCTAACATTACCATGTATTTTGGCCTGTTTGTCATAAAATTTGTGGTTTTCTGGCAAAATCATTGAGGACTGCAGTCACTAAACAAGGACAGATATTTATACCCAATGTCATCCCAAACTGCTTTCCTTTAACATAGAGTTGCTTTATGTAACTCATTGAATTTTTGATAGGTACTTTTATACATGGTACTACTACCCCTGGCAGTGAAGAAAGGGAGAAGACTTTCATGGGATCACAAACCCTAGGATTTGGACTATTACCACAAGGGTGATTTGGGCAAAGCAGACCTGCCCAATAATACAACAGTTAAAATTTGCAATTTCAGAGACATGGTAAGGCTGTCTAATCAAAAACTGCACTGTCAGACCTGAACTGTGCTAGTGTTACCCCCTACCAGCATCTGCATTGTGATTGTGCAGGTATCTTCCAAAAAATGTCTTCATATGCATACACATACTAAAACCCATGCATACTCACAGCTTCAATGTATGAACCGTCCACAGGGCAAACACCAAGAGAGAGAGAAAGGGAGACACACACACACACACACACACATATATATGCACACACAGAGACAGGCGCGCCCACACACAGAGATAGGTTCGAGCACACACGCAGGCACATGGATGGCTTAATGATATCTTTCTACTGTTCCTCTGTGAGCCTTAGTTCATAGAACTGAACAGGTGTTTTCCATCTTTTCCTCTTATCTAGAAATAATGGGTAGAATTGCACTACCACGTTCTTTTGGTGCCAATGTCATTTTCAGAGTGATTACCTAGCTAATTAGCATTAGCGGTGTCCCTGGATTGCTGAAGTTGTCCTGTTCAATTCTCAGCTAGAGCGTCTTCTGTGTGGAGACGTGCGTGAATGGGTGTACCTTCGGTGAAGGTTGTGCGTCAGGGCTGGCAACTCGGCACGTAAAAATCTACTGCCAATCATTAGCGGACTGGAGTTCCACTGTGGCGACCCTAACCTAACCTAAAAGCCAAAAGACACAACAACATGCAGCTTCACCAGTGAGACAGCTGTCTGTGTTACAGCTGGTATCTGCATCATATCACTGCAGCAGGAAAGTGGTCTCTGCATCACTCCAGCTTACCACACTGTGAAAACTTGCTTTTGCAGTGTAGTTAAGTCTTTCACAAGCTCAGGGAAAGTGTACAAGTAATACAAGATGAGATTGAACTGTTGCTTTGTCCTAAACAGGAACAATGATAAGAAAGTGACTCCCTTGGTCCTAATTCGTTGACTTTTTGGTGGGGACAAACTTCAGCATGTGACCCTGTTATTCTAGAATACGTTTTGTCACTGGATTACATTTCCTCTGTTTTGCTGTTTGTGCATATACTTTGAATGAGAAGCTTATTCTGAGCAGCTTTTTCTAAATAACAAAATATACTGTTTTCTTCAATGTGCAATGAAGCAGTTTAATGTGCCTAATGTGTCTATGATTTATGGCACAAATCAATTTTTGTTTCAGCCTAAAAGTGAATAAAAAAGAATTAAATCAGGTTATTCAGTCAATAATAGCTGCAGGAGATTTCACCAGGTTATCCAGTCAATAAGAGCAGCAGGTGATTTCACGATGTGTGGGAAAGTAATTATGAATTAAGTAGTTACCAGTCAATCAGTGTTTTTTAAGACAATTACTTCCTGATTTTCTTGGTTGGTATGAAACATTGATACAGTACATGACCCATTACATTTTTCTTGTACTGTTTTATGGCTCAAAGATTTTGAACAAGTTTTAAATGGTATTTCAAAACTTTCACAAATATTTTCCAGTGTTACAGGTCTCACTGCTAACACAGCTGCAATTTGTGCTCCCGCAGTCTTTTCTTCTTTCGGCTTTTTCCCGGTTAGGGGTTGCCACAGCAGATCACCTGTCCGCTCATGATTGGCAGTGGAGTTTTACGGTGTCGAGATGCCAGCCCGGTGCCCAACCTTCTACGGAAGGCACCACACATGCACGCACTCATGTTAAGTAGTTGCCTTTTCTTGTAGGGCTTGTATTTCACATCAGTATCAGATTCAGTCAGTGAAGAGATGAATATTTCAGGGAAAAATACATAATTTCCTGCAAGTCGGGCATCTCATTCATGTTTTGTGTGCTTGCTACTTAAGTGTTACTCCTGCTGGGGAACTTAACTTTTTATCAAAGTGTAGAGTTATTAGATGAAGGAAGAAAAGCAAACTATAAAGTGAATAAAGAAGGGAAGAAAAACTTCTGCATCTTATGATTTCCAAAATATATAAAGAAATCTCAGAAACTATATTATATAATTTAAACAGACCAAAATAAGTAAATGTCATATTTTTATTTTATATATAAAGGTCACTTTAAATTTTGAAGTACAATTGAATTAACTCATTAATTAATCAATTAGTTAAATAGTATAAAAGGAGTTCATTTTGAAACCTGTAATGTGATCCTTTGAAGGCGAATAGCCGAGGTACCAGATCGTTGATGGAATAAAGAACATTGGTGGAACCTGACTGTTGGTGTGTTTTTGGGCAGAATTGCTTGTTATCGTATGTTTTGTTACTATATTATATCTGCTCTGTAGTGCAGTTTATTTTATTTATTTTGGCAAAAAGTATCAGAAGACAAGTGAACTAGAGCACACCCAGCCTAGGAATGACCAGAAAGTTTTAGAGACTGGCAATTTGGCTGTGAAGTGATCCTTCCATGTTGTACCATAGTATCATTCATGGCCTACAGGCATTACCTTAATTATCTGTAAAAAAAAAAAAAAAAAAAAAAACTTTAACCCTCAAAAACATTGTCTTAACAACAGAGCTGTTCATCAGATTATAAATTTGTAATTTTATTGACTAAATGAGGTGATGAGTTCACTTCCGTATGTACCATGAGGGTGGTAGTCCTTGAAGGCCAGAACCAGAAGCAGTATTAAACAAGTCAAAGGTTAGAAGGTGACAGATGTATTAACCAAGCAGTACAACATTTGCAACTGGGAAGGCTTCTAGCATCACATAACCCTGATGGGAAGCCATGATGTGCAGACAGGTAACTGCAGATGGCAGATGTTTGCACATCTGTACTTCTATATTATGCAGTGAAATTCTAATAATAGATTAAAAGAAAGTTTAATCTAGAAACTGAAAAAATATGCTTTTTAGTATATTTTCATCTATTCTGCAATACTCAAGCCTCAGCATCAACATAAGAGTTTTGTACTATTTTTGAAAATGATAGACCCCTAAATACGTCTTGGTGTGGAAAGCCATACTGACAGTTTTGTTCTTTATTCTGTCTGTCTTTTCCTCTATAAGGTATTTTATGTTCCCATTGTATGATCACAGCTTCGAGACAATATATTGGATGTTTTTTTTGGCATTCACTTATAATGCAGTCACTGTGACTCAACGGTCTGGAACCAGCATGCTTTTTTTTTTACTAAATTACTCTGATTTGTGCTAGCTGTAAGCTGCTAAAAAGACTTCCATGGCACTCTTTCCTGTATGTGCAGTGTGCATCAACCCTTTTTAGTTTTCAAATGATGGGCACAAATGTGTTCTTAGTTACCTAGTAACAGATAACTATAAAAACATGCTGTTAACAAGGAGGGAGAGCACGCCAAACACTGCAGTTTGAAAAGACTTGAACGAGTTTTATTCATAAGAACTTCATCAGAACTGTTTAAACAAAGCTAACTTGCACTTAAAAGGGTTAACAGAATCACATGATCAGCTGACTCCATACAATGATCACATCACTGTAAAAATAATTGCTAGAGACTTAAAATAAGAAAATACAAATGAAAATAAACATACCAAAAATCCCAGGATGCAAAAAACTCCCTTACCAGCCTCAGTAAGAAACTGAGATCCCTCATAAAATCCTCCAAAGCTAGTTACGAAAATAAAATTGCCAAACATTCCAAAGACAACCACAAGGCATTCTATAAGTATGTCAGGAATCTAAATGGCAATGCTCAGATCTTCTCTGAGCTAAAACCGAATGGCATTAAAAAAAAATATACTGATCCCAAGGATATTGCCAATATCCTGGCAGATTGATTCAGTGCCAACTTCACCCCCTAAATGGCCCATCTCAATAGCGGAAGATTGCCAAATTCAATTAACGGCCACACAGGTAAAAAACGCACTCTCCAAAGCTAAGAATACAGCATCCATGGGACCAGATGACATCCCGGGCTGTGTTACTACATGAACTACAATATGAACTGGCAGCTCACCTAAGTGTCAAGTTTAATCATAGCCTCACCGCAGGTTTCGTGCCCACTGAGTGGCGCAGAGCTACAGTTATCCCACTCCACAAGGGGGGATCCACCTTGGATCCCAGAAACTACAATCTCATCAGTCTGACAAGCCTTATCTGCAAGGCCATGGAGCGTATTATCATGGAACTTATAAACAAAGACATTGGCAACCTTCAAACACTGGAACCCACCCAGTTTGGGTTCGTGAAGGGCCAATCTTGTCTCCTGAACCTGATTGACTTCTTCGAATCAGTCTCCAGAGCCATGGACAAGGGTAAGGTGGTCCACACAGCCTATCTAGACCTTGCCAAGGCCTTTGACACTATCCCCCACTCTGGAATCATAGATAAACGTACTAAGCTGGGCATTAATCCCTATGTCACCCAATGGGTTGCTAACTGGCTTACTGATGGAACCCACACTGTAAAAGTAGCCGACTCCAAATCCAGCTCCAGACAAGTGGCAAGTGGAGGACCTCAGGGTTCAGTCCTGGGACCGCTCGTTTGGCATCTACTTCTCTGAAGTACAGGCCAACACTAAGGGACTCTGGCTAATGAAGTTCGCAGAGGACTGCAAACTGGGAGCCATTATTGAATCCCCAAATGATGTGGATACTCTACAAAAGGGCCTTACAGAAACAGATGCTGGTGCCAGAGCCATGGGCTCAAGCTCAATGCCAAGAAATGTATAGTTATCCCCTTTGGGAAAAAACATGTATCCGTGAATTACCATATAGGTGGCAGTACACTAAACACTGAAAGTGTGATAAGAGACTTAGGGACACAGGTGGACAGTGGTCTCACCTTCGATAACCACATCGCCACAACAGTCAGGAAATCCTATGTGGCACACATCATCACTAAGGGCTTTTCATCCAGAAAAAAGGAGGTCATTGTCCCACTGTACTTGTCCCTTATTAGACCCATTATAGAATACAATGCCCCATTTGGTATGTACCTCTCAAGACATCTGCAACAACTGGAAAGACTGCAGAAATACCTCACTAAAAGAATCACAGGCCTAAAGCAGATGCCCTACGCTGACCGCCTTAAAAAACTCCAGCTATACTCTGTTGCATATTATCTACTCAGAGGTGATCTCTGCTTAACATACAAGGCCATGTCAAACCCAGAGCTGTTGGATGTGCTACACTTAAAGAAATCCCAATCCCTCAGAGCCACACGCTCCAGGGATCTAAACCTTGTCATCACAATAAACAAAACATGCTGGAGGGATAGGTTCCTGACCCAGAGACTCCCTAGACTCTGGAATAGATTGCCCATACATGTCAAGCAGAGTGCCTCTTTGGCCTTCTTCAAAAGGAATCTTGACGATTGGATGGGAGAAAGGAAATTCACCCCAAGGATCACGTCTGTCGCCCTGCTAGACAGGGGTCCAGGGAAGTAAATAGTGTGGGAAGAAATAGCCAGGGAATTGTTATGGCTAGGCTTGTATAGGCCCTAGGGCTGATAGCCTAGTACCAACCTATGAACAATTTAATCAACCAAATACACTGAGTTTTTTTTTTTTTTACACTTTCTGCGCTTTCAGTAAACATTTTATATTGATCATTTCATTCAACCCTGGACATTTATCAGAATTTAAAAAGACTTGCCAAAAGCCTTCCTTGCATTCTAAAATCCCAAATATAACCCTAATATAACGAAGTTAAAATAGTTGCACAGTCCAGATGGGCACTGAGGCTCTGCAATGCAATGAGCTCATTACCGGACCTTACCCCTATCCCTTATGCTGTCTGTTGGGGAATATGGGACGGGCACTGGAGCCGTACCCTTAAAAGCATGGGCATCCTACTTTTTGAGGAGCTCATTTAGTAACTCTAGTATATCAACTGGAGAGTTTATAAGATTTTTTTTATGCTGGTCTTGGATCGGAAAATCTACATGCCGGGTTAATCCAAGAACTACAGAAACTGAAAATAGCAAGTTTCTCCAAGCATGGCTATCCTAGGTTGGTTCAATGAATTTTAGATAGCAGAGCAGGAGAGTCTCAGAGCAAAGATGTGCTAAGATTTTTCTCTTTAAAATGCTAATTGTTATCAAGATAAATGTGACTGAAAAGTATAGGCTGATGAAAGGGACCTAAGAGTGCAGATCTCAAACTCCGTGACAGGCTCTCTTACAGGCACCTAAGTATGCTACAGAATCTTGAAAATTTAGATCTTTGGCTGGGAATTCCTGTTTAAGTATATCTGAGCGCCATCTAGACTGGGTATAATGTTCCTGACTGCAGGTTTGGACTGCTGGATTTGTCTGTCTTAAGTGGCTGGCTCCATATTTTATTTTATTTTACATTTGTTAACCGGGGGTGTCTAAGCCGAAAAGGCTTTTAAGCAGAGGCCCAGGGAGAAAAGCTCCCCATAGAAAATTTACAGATACATTTAGACATGATCATTATACACACAAATTACATTAGACATGTTTTTACAGTAGTATGTAGCCCATCAACAGTTTGGAGAGAACAAACAAAATATTAATTTAAAAGTAAAGGTAATTAATAGATTTGTGGTGTACAGCTGAAATTTGGAACATAGGTGGAACACATACATAGTACACAGGTACAGTACATACACTGTACATTAGCCAGTGTGAGTAAGAGTGAAAACTGTTATCAAGTACTCTAGGTCTAGTATGTGTACCTTATCTGCTTTCACTAGTCTGGGGAGCAGTCATGGCACTGCCAACTTTGCTTGAAATGTTGCCTAATGAGGTTTTTAAAGGAGGCTTTGGACGATGTGTTTTGTATGCTAGTGGGAGATAGTTCCATTTTTAGCCTCTGAACCACTATATAGTGCATCTCCAAAGCTTTTTTAGCTGTTGGCGACTTCTAGTAGTAGTTTGCTTGATGATCTAAGAGACCTTTTGAGTTAGATCATCAAGCAAACTGCTACTAGAAGTAATTTGCAGCAAAGGAACTGGAGGGATATAACGTACTACATAAAAGAATTACAGCTGGCATAAACACATGATGACATGAGGTCTAAAACAATGAAGCAGTGGCAAAAATAGTCACAGTACTATGTTGGCTCAGGTTGAAACATTAGCACCTGATGTATGCTCACTGCTCTTTGATGTGTAAACTGGTACTCTTTTAAATAGTTAGCTATAACAAATAATTGTATGATGTTACCAAAGAGCACTCTTTTTTTGCATGTAGTTTGTTCAGTATTTACTTACAAATTTTGATTTTCTTTTTTTTTTTTGTCTTTATTGTTCAGTACAGCTCGCGGTGGTGGTGCTGCGGTAGTGTTGTCACCTCATAGTAAGATGCTGTCCGGTTTGATTCTCAGCTAGAGCATCTTCTGCGTGGAGACATGCGTGAATGGGCATACCTTCGTTGAAGGTTGTGCATCAGGGCTGGTAACTCGGCACGTAAAAATCAACTACCAATCATTAGTGGACCGGAATTCCGCTGTGGCGACCCCTAACCGGGAAAAGCCGAAAGACACAACAACAATTGTTCAGTACATTTCCAAAATGGCTGCCGCATGTTAAAGATATAAAAATTTGAAAAAATAAAAATAAGAAAAAAAGTACTGTAAAGTTCTTGTACACTAAACTATGGATCTGTTTCAGTTGCTTTATAAACAACATTGTTGAAACCTACATGGTCAAGACCACACAGACAATGTAGCTTGTTGATCAATGGAATCAAAACAGCACCGGCAAGCATCACAAAAACAATATTTTTGCAGGGTGTCAAGTTCCCTGCATGGCCTGCATGGGGGTCTGTGCACCCCTACATCCCCTGCTAATTATATACACCAACTCTGAGATTGCACTACAGTGGGGAAAAGGGTACATTCCCCATTTCCCTCTGTACCGTGATCTCAGTCAAAATGGTTGACAAACTGCAATGTCGATCATGTGGTCTCGACCGAGTAACATAGACCCCATTAAACTATATCTAGGTAATATGATAGGGAGGATAATAACTGCACTGGGGGGGGGGTGAAGCTATTCTTCAAATAACTCCTTGTTAAATGTCTCATTGTTTGTCCAACCATAACATTTCCTTATAAGAAAATATAGTTGGATTGCAGCCAAAGGATCAAATACAGCAAAGAAAAAAAAAACTGAATAGAATTGTAGATTTGCCTAGTAGATATGTAAATTATAATAGCTGTACAAGTAATCATACCCACTGGAATTAGTCTTACAGGATAAGTAATATAGGTATATTTTGAGTTCAATTGCATTTCCTCAGTTGCACAATGATGCATATATGTAGGTTACACAAAAATAAATGACTAAAGAAATAGGCAGGCCAATGTGCAAAATCATGTACATAATACAAAGCTTGGCTAACCGAAAGTTACCAGTTAAGTTTACTTACAGCTTGTGCATTTTTCAGGACACGTTTACTTACTGCTTTTTGTTAACAGCTGTGCTATAGATATCTAAATCGTAGTTTATTTTGAAAAAAAAAAGTAATGCATGTTGGATTTGATATATTTTTATTTTGCTATTCACTTTTGTTATATGGATATACCATTAAAATTATTCCACAATGTAACTACATACATCCGCAAACTGTTCTGGGTAAAAAGATCTGTTCAGAAGTACAGCTATTTATGTTGTGGATACAATTGTCTTATAGCTCATATAATCAGTTATAGGCACCATTTTCAATCATAGTCTCACATCAGGCTTTGTGCCCACTGAATGGTGCATAGCAACATTTATCCCATTCCACAAAGGGGGAGCCACCACTGATCCTGGGAACTATCTCCCTATTAGCCTGACGAGCCTGGTCTGCAAGGCCATGGAACATATCATCGTGGAACTCGTAAACAAAGATATTGGTAACCTCCAAACTCTGTACCCCATGCAGTTCGGGTTTGTGAAAGGCAAATCATGCCTTCTGAACCTGATCGACTTCTTTGAGGCAGTCACCAAAGCCGTAGATGAGGGTAAGGTGGTCCACACAGTCTCTCTTGACCCTGCCAAGGCATTTGATACCATCCCTCATTCTGGAATTATAGCTAAACTCACTAAACTAGATATAAATCCCTTATCACAAGATGGGTTGCCAACTGGCTCACTGAAAGAACCCACACTGTAAAAGTTGCAGACTCCAAATCTGACTTCAAACCAGTGACAAGTGGAGTACCACAGGGTTCAGTCATGGGACCTCTCCTGTTTGATATCTACTTCTCTGAAGTACAGGCTGATCTAGAAGGCTTCTGGCTAATGAAGTTCACAGATAACTGCAAACTAGGAGCCATAGTCAAGTTCCCAAATGATGTGGACATCCTACAGAAGGACCTCACTGAGACAGATGCCTGGTGTAAGAGGCATGGCCTCAAGCTCAGTGCCAACATGTGCATTGTCATCCCTTTTGGTAAAAACTCTGTACCCATGAACTACCACATAAACGGCAGTCTACTTAATGCCGAATGTGTGATGAGACCTTGGGAACCAGGTGGACAGTAGTCTCTCCTTTGATAACCACATCACCACAGTAGTCGGGAAATCATTCTATGTGGCACACCTCATCACAAAAGGGTTCTCATCCAGGAAAAAGAGGTCATTGTTCCCTTCTACTCTGCACTCATTAGACCCATTATAGAGTACAACGCCCTTTTTGGAATATACCTCACAAGACATCTGCAGCAGCTGGAAAGGCCACAGAAGTACCTCACAAAGGGGATTACTAGCCTCATACAGATGCTCCACAGTGACCGTCTCAAAAAAACTCCAGCTTTACTCTGTAGCATATCGTCTACTCTGAGGAGATCTCTGCCTAACATATAAAGCTATGTTAAACCCAGAGCTGTTGGACATGCTACACCTAAGAAATCCCAATCTCTCTGAGCTACACGCTCTAGGGACCTGAACCTTGTCACCACAATAAACAGGACATGCTGGAGGGATAGATTCCTGTCCCAGAGACTTACTATACTGTAGAACAAGCTACCCATCTATGTCAAGCAAAGTTCCTCATTAGCACTCCAAGAAAAATCTTGAGTGGATGGGAAATATACCCCGGGGATCACTTCTGTGGCTCTGCTCGACAGAGGCACAGGAAATTAATTTTCTTTGGTGGCGTAAGCCAGGGAACCTTGTTGGCTAGGCTTACTTAGGCCCTTGGGCCAATAGCTTAGTACCTACCTATGAATTCTGCCTGCACTAGTTGGCAAAATTTGTTTAAAAGGAATACATATTGCTTGTGGCTGTAATTGGCATGGAAATATAATAGCCTATATAGTGTTATACCTAGAAAAGTCTAGGTATAACAGATATTTTCATTCATTTTATGATAGCTGCTTTATGCTATTCAGGATCACGGGGGAGTCGAACCTTATATTGGAAAAAAATGAACAAGACAGAAAAGCAGTCTTGGACAAGACGCTATTTCATCATAGAGTTGTTCTCCCCCATGCACGCACTGGTACACATGTACACACACACACACCACAGCACAGGTGATTTAAAGGAATTAACCAGCGATACTGGTGAAAACCTTTGCAGACCCAGAGGGCATGTAGACTCTGAAAAGAAGGCACCCCAAATGAGAACCAAACTGGACAAAAATGAGTGCCGTGAAGCTGCAGTGTTAACTGCTACACCCCTGTACCACCCTACAGCAGATATATGCCCTTCCTACATCTGTACTTCAGTCTCCTCAGATGTTACAAGATGGTTACAGCTCAGCCGCACAAGCAGTTTTAGACAGAAGGAAGTAGCAGTACTGTGTGGCAGTCTGTACAAAGGAAATAACATAACTCACAACTCCAGGAGGTTTTTACCTCGGCTTGCTGCAAAGCAGTGTCTAAGTCACTTGAAGAATTTAATGTTCTATGAGTGTTAATACTATGCTTCCACTTTAGTAACTATCATCAATAAAGTACAAAATAAATAGTTCCATGTAATATATTGATATATTTAGCTGGGATGAGGCTTATTTGTAGAAGAGGCATAGGAGGACTGATGGGTTAAGTAGTTTGCTCAGGCACATGGCAGGCAAATTGAACCCGAAGGATTGAAACCTAGAACTACAGCAACTCAGAGCACTAATCTTTTTGGAGTTTATGTAATTACACAGTACTATCTGTGGCATACAGCTGGCACCAGAGGAGATTGTTTCAATTAACTGAGTGTACAAAGATGGCAATCCTGCTCCACTGACAATTTAGCATTTACATTAGTAAAGAAGCAATTTCTACTTAAACACTTTTGAGCATTTTATGACTGTTCTACTTAATCCACGGTGGTGGTGCTGTGGTAGAGTTGTCACCTCACAGTAAGACACTGACTGGTTCGACTCTCAGCTAGAGCATCTTCTGCGTGGAGACGTGTGTGAATGTGCGTACCTTCATTGGAGGTTGTGCGTCAGGGCTGGCAACTTGGCACAAACTTGGTAAAAATCAACTGCCAATCATTAGCGGACCGGAGTTCCACTGTGGTGACCCCTAACCGGGAAAAGCTGAAAGACACAACAACAACATATGACTGTTCTACTTCTGCAGTTTGCTTACCAGTGCTGCAACACAATATTCGGGAACATATGCATGCAAAAAAGTCATGAAATTATATAGTAATAAAAGGACCATAAATCTTCTGCATTACTGGTGGAAAAACAAATGCCCAGTTAGCGACATTTTATAATAAAAGGATACTGTCTATCAATCACTTTTTCAAATAACATTTTTATAAGGGTTTAAATTCCAAGACTTCTCAATAAGACACTCTGAAAGATTGAGGCTTGCAGCAGAATGTATGACCTAAAATATTTATTTCCTCCATTTTTGCTGCATGTGCTTTCCTTTACTGCCGTTTCTGACAGGAACTGTATTTATGGATTATTCACCACATTACCTTGGAGTGGTTATGCTTTAACAACTACATTTGGTTAACTCCTACATCAAAAATGGAATGAGACTTCACTTTCTGCAGACTGACAGCCTTGCCTTAGGACAAAAGCCTTGTAAACAACACTCCTTTTAAAAGTGCATAATATGAAGTGCCATCTGTTGTCTGTTGCTGAGCTCTAACATCGTTATGGGGTGACATTCCTTCAGCATACCAAGTGTTGCTAATCCACATTAATAAGCTTGCCCGTCAATTAACAATATTTGAAAGCATTCAAGTTGTCGTGATTTACATATATTTAAGGTCACTTGCATTGTTTAACATATTAAATGTCAGAGAGTTAAGGTCTTTTCTGATGTCACACTGGACTCCAGCGGTGTTGTCTCAATCCTTTCATTTGCACCCACAGGAAGAGGCTTAAACTTACAGCCAATCAAAACCGCAGATAGTCTTTTTGTACTGGTATTATATTTAATTAATGGAGACGCATTCATCACTGCTGATGAAAACAATAAACACCTGTCAGGCCGAATGACTTTTCCAAACAGCACTGTCTTTTCCAAAATTAGACTCTTGTTTTATGAAGCTGTAAAATAAGGTGCAGACATGGAAATGCCCTCTCACTCTACAAATCAGTGACAAAAGCTGGGTGTAGTAGTCAGTCCAGTGTAACTATTCCAAATGATTAACATATAAAAATGAAGACTTGAATGCTTAAAATACATTTTGTTCATTGAGGATACCTCTGCAGTAAAACAAATCCAAGACCAAAAACTTTACAGTTCTGAGTTTTAAAGGCAGCGACGTCTGTGTTAACAACATCTTCTAAAACCCGTAAATAATGTAAAGTCCTTTACTCCAGTATTATTCCTTCATTCCCAGCAGGCACTACCTCATACAACAGCTATACTGTTTGATTTCAAATTTTGTATTACTTCCTGGGTCAGGGAAATAACTTCCCATTTTCAATTGACTGTATAATTTAAAATGAAATAAGTAAACCAGTACTGAAAGATGTGGCCCTTTTAGCATGGCTTGGCTTGGCTCAGGTTTACATTGACATAGTCCATTACTTGTCAGCACCCTTGTTTAACAGTACATAACCTCTGTCAACAGTGGATTAGCACACAGCAGATACTGCTACATACCTCTTAGCACAAGAAATCTGCACAAAGGTAAACATAATGGGGGAACAAAGGCCCCAAAATAGAGACAAATGTTAAATATTGCTTTTATAAACTTAGTTTTAAAATAATAGGTTTTGCATTGGCATGCATTTTTTGAAGAATATGAAGTCTGAAATGCAAATGTCTGCATAATTATTTAGTGATTTCAGTCTTCAGTGATTTTCCAGTAAACCACATTTTATGAGGAATAGATCAAAAATATGCAGTAAAAATCTGGACATTCCGCAAAACTCTGGATAGCTGAGAGATATGCACTGGCTTCCAGGTCATACAGGAGATGAGCTTCATATGCTTTGCTGTGTCAAACAGAAGTCAGCAGCTGTGAAGGAACAACTATAATGCTGTGAGATCACATGGATGTGTGCATGTGTGTCTGTGTGCGCATGTGTTTCTCAAGGAAATGGGCAGTTAGGTCCAAGGAATATTTGAGGGTACCAGTCAAGTAGTTCAGGTTCTGTGAGAAGGATAATGTATAATACTGCTTAACCTGTGGGAGCACCTTATGATAATATTCCCTTTAACATATGACCAAACTCAGAAAACTTGACACGTGGGTCAAATACTAATGCAAAGATGCCTCGTATATTACTGCAAAGCCTGACCCCCCCCCCCCCCTGCCCCCAGGCTTTCAGTTGTCTAATCAAGTTAAATCAAAGGCTAAGCACAATTGCAAGACCTTCTTTATCATCCCAATTTGGTTTTAAGGGATGGTCATGCCTATTTAACAAATTCTTTGAGGGCGTCACCAAAGCAATGAATGAGGGCAAAACAGTGAATACCATACATCTTGACCTGGCTAAGCCATTTGATACAATACCCCCACTCAGGCATTGTTGGCAAGCTCTCTGAGCTAGGTGCAAATCCTTACGTAACTCCATGGATTGGTGGTTGCACACATGCAGGACCCAAGAATTGAGGATCGGTGAGACCACCTCCCCCAAAAGACTGGTCACCAGTAGAGTACCAAGGCACAGTGTCTGGCCAGCTCCTGTTTGGCATCTAATTCTCAGAAGTCAAGGTTAATATTTAAGGCCTCTGGATCACCAAGTTCATAGATAACTGTAAATTTGTAGCTATTACAGAATCCTCCCAAGGAACCAACATCTTGCAAGTGGGTTTAACACAGACTAATGACCGATGGCAAAGCCATGGCCTAAAGGTCAATGCCAAAAAAATGCATTATAATGGGAAAGTGTCAACTCAAGTGAATTACTCCATTGATAAAACACTCCTAAAAGTCGACCCAGTAGTGAGGGATCTGGGAATGCATGTAGATAGCAATCTGGACTTTAATCAACACATAGCTAAAATAATAAGAAAATCATTCTATGTTGCCCAACTTATAGGTAAGGGTATGGCATCCAGGTCCAAGGAAGTTCTAGTACTACTGTACTCAGCCCTCTCATTGAATACAACACACTCTGGCATGCATCTCACCAGACACTTGCAACATTTGGAACACCCCCAAAGGTTTCTCACCAGGAGAATTCAGGGCATGAATACCTTCTACTACAATGATCACTTAAGGGCTCTTCTCTGTATTCGGTCTCCTACAAGCTGCTGAGGGAGGATTTTTCCAGGCTTACAGGGCTTCCTCAGACCCAGCCCTGCTCGATATGTTGCACATGCACAAAACAGTCAGCACTAGAAACACTAGATCCAGGGATCTGAACCCAGGTTGTGATATAAACACAACATGCTGGAGAGACATAGGTGTCCCAAAGTTTCACAAGGCTCCATATTAGGCCCCTTACTTTTTACCATCTTCACAAATCAACTCCATAGATCCACATCTCTCGCCTTTGTCATCCAATATGCAGATGACTCCACCCAGATATGCTCCGCTCCCTCTAACACAACTACAGGCTATATAACACAGCAATACTTCCTAGAAGTAGAATCTGGCTAACTAACACTAACCTCATACTGAATCCAAACAAGACCAAACTCATGATCTCTCCCCATGAAAACACCCAGTCCCTCAGCCACTTTTCAAATACACTCCTCCAACAACACAATCAAACACCAGCTCACATACCAAATTACTAGGTGTCACAATTGGTAGCAAATTAAAATTCTACCTACACCTCTCTCAAACCATTAAATAAACACACATCAAACTAGGCTCTCTTTACCGAATTAATCTTTTTTCCTAACTAGCCAATCTAGGCTAAACATTGCCAGGACTCATCTCTTATCTACTGTTCTCTATGCTTCTCCCATCTTTACAAAGCTTAACAAAACTGACCTTACCAAACTTGAATGAGCCTACAATAAAATAGCCAAGTATGCCACTAGCTCCCCATATAGGTCCCACCACTGCTCTGCCCTGCAACAAATAAATTGTCTAGAATTCCCACAAGTAACCTGTACCCAACTTGTCTTTACTCACCAACTAATATACCAGCCAAACAGAACCCCAGCCCTACAACAATTACTCCAACCATATGCCAACACTCGGCAGCCCTGATCCTCACATAAAACAAGTATCCAAAAGCAACAACAAAGCCGGGGCCACCCTCTACTCCCACCACATTTCTAAACTTTGGAACTCAATCCCCCAATGCAACCTAAATGCTACCAACCGACACCAATTCAAAGCTCTGCTCAAAGACCACCTGACTAACAACTGGCTCAGCTCCTGCACCAAGCCAGGCTAATACCACATAAGCCCACATCAAATTTCATCCCCTAAATTTTATAGTCTCCACGTATAACCCACTCCCACTTGTTAACAACACCTATCAGCTGCCTACAATAAGAGTATCGTTTCATAATTCCTTTTCTTTTGTAAGGGTATACATATGTACACATATTAAAGTATACTCAAATGATCAACTAAAGATGGACACTTGCCCTAAAAAAAATATATATATATATATATATATATATATATATATATATATATATATATATATGACTAATATATTGTAATAACTTTCTCCTTTTCAGTAAAGTGCCTGTTGTATATTGTACTTTCTTTGTTGTCTCTAAATATTTCTATTAAATTCTATGTAAAACCGACACTGTACCTGTCAATGTTGTTTTATTGGAGCTTTTCTCCCAAGGCCTCCACTGAAAATGGGCTTACACCCAGACAAGTTATCCCAGTCATAAAATGTAAAATAAATAATAAATAAAAGGATCCCAGCTCTATGGAATAGGTTCTTTATGTAAAAAAGAGTTCATTCCTGAACCTATTCAAAAAAAAACCTTGACAATTGGTTGGGGAATCCTAAATTTACCATCAGTCTGGCCCCCATATCCCTTAAGGACAGAAGCCATCAATAAGAAAAGCATTATCCTAAATAAACACCCCCCTACAAATCCTTAGTTATCTCCCTAATGACGTGCTCCCCTTGGGTAAACATCCATGATACTCAGGACCCAAATGGTTTCGGGTGCACGGCTAGGCTTATAAAGGGCCCTAGTGTTTGTTAGCCTAGTAACAACCTGTGAAACTATATACACATACATCCAAAGACTTTCTGAAAACATTTATATATATATATATATATATATATATATATATATATATATATATATATATATATATATATATATATGAATATATATATAAAGACATATGAAAAACTGCACTAGCAATCCAACCCATATCACATCCACAGCCCACACTTCTGAGTTCTGTTTCCCTACCATAGGAATAATTTTTGAAAAAATAGTATTTACACAACTATCAAGTTATAAACAACAATACCACCTGCTGTCCCAAAAGAATCATGGGTTTTGGCACAGGTAAAGCACCATCACAGCCCTGTTGACCCTAACTGATGCCATTTTTCTAAACATACACAATAAACTCTTACCACACAAAAACTTTTGCTTCAACTGACCATTTGTATTTGCTAAACAAACTCAAACTTGATTCAGCTCAGAAATTTTACCCTGGTTTTATAACTACTTCTCCACCAGACACGTAATATAAATGTTCATCATATTGCTCACTGGTGCAATAGCCCAAGGTATACGGATTATAGCCTACCAAGGATATAACAGGTTCCAAAGCTTCAGATTACCTTCCATGTGCTCAAATCATTAGACAGTTTAAGCTGAGCTGACTAAAAGACAGGTTTAGGTGCAAAGTCAGTCAGAGCTTTCCTGACGCCGAAGAGAACACTGCTCTGTGGACTTTCAAGGATTGACAATTGGTTTGTGCTGTTCTATTGCTGTGCAGATAACTTCTCTTTGGTGAAAAATCTTCCACATATTTTTATTATTTAAACTTTTATCCCCCTTCAGAAAAGTATATTTTAAGCTATGAATGTGTTTTTGACTGTCACGTGACTACTATACTTTTAAATGGGAGCACACTTTAGTTTCTGACAGTTTGAAAGTTAGTTTAAACATTTTAAAACTGTTTTCTCTGTAGAAAAATGTGTTTAAATTACTTTTGGGGGCTAATAAAAGTATATCAAAGTGTTTTTAGTTTAAACTACTTTTTAAATTTTGCTGTTTCATGCTGCTTTGTTTCCCCAGGCTTAACCATAGAACAAAATACCACTTCCATGGTCAGTTCTTAGGTTCATAGGTGTTCACTAGGCTAACGATCACAAAGACCTTTTTAATCCTAGCCATGCATCCCAAATCTCTGACAGATTCTAAAACCCTTGATAAGTATAAACAGGGGCTTGGAAATTAAGCCTTTACAAGCAGCAGCCTGGGAACTGAACCATTTACAGGTTGCTTCTGTCCATCAGAGACATAGGTGCCACACCAGGGATAAATTTCCTATTCCCCATCCAGCTGTCCAAGTTGCACTTGAATTGGGTTAGGTCAGGGAGGAGCTCTGCTTCACATGGATGGGGAGCCTGTTCTGGAGATGGGGTAGTCTCTGGGATACATACCTATCTCTCCAGCAGGTATTATTTATATCACAGGCAAGGTTTAAGACTTTAGAATGGGTAATTCTGCTGTTGTTTGTTTTGCAGATATGCAGGAGGTCTATCAGAGTGGGGTCTGACAATGCCTTGTGTGCCAGGTATAGATCTCCCCTCAACAGCCTGTAAAAGACATAATACAGAGATAATACCTTAAGGCAGTCTGCAATGGACATTTTACTTGCACTGTGTATTCTTTTAGTGAGTAACCTCTGTGGAAATTCTAGTTGCTGGATATGCTTGGTTAGGTACATACCAAAAAGGGCACTGTACTCAATGATGGGTCTGAATGCTGAATACGGTGGAACAGTGACTTCCATGGACCTATATGCCATTCCTTTGTTTATAAGTTGTGCAGCATAGAATGATTTCCTCACTGCTGTAGACGTGTGATGTCAAGGGCTAAGTCGAAGGGGTTTGTTGTCAATATGATAGTTACCAGGGATGGATGACTTCCCAAACCATTATGAATTTCTTGGCATTTATTGTAGTCCATGGCTCTGACACCAGTTGTTTCTGTCAGCCCTTCCTGGAGAACATTTTTGTCGGTGTGAGTTCAATGACAGCTCTTAATTTGCAATCTGCAATTTAGTCAGCCAGAGACCATTGACACTGGCCTTGACTTCAGAGAAGTAAATGCCAAAATGAAGTGGTCCAAGGTCCGATCCATGAGACTCCACTTGGGACTGGCCTCTTTGTAGAGGTGGACTCCCCAGTTATAATTTCCTGAGTCCTGTCTGAGCCAGTTGGCTATCCATGAGGTGACACAGGTGTTTGTACCTAACTCTTGAGTTTAACAATGCTGGAGTGGGGTATTGTGTCAAATGCGTTGGCCAGGTCAAGGTAGGCAGTGTGAACCATTTTTCCCTCATCCATTGCTTTGATGACCTTCTCAAAGAAGAACAGCAGGTTGAGTAGGCATGACCTGCCCTTAACAAAACCAAACTGGGTTGGGTTCAGTGTCTGGTGGGTTACTATCTCTGTTGATCATCTCCATGATAACTCTTTCCATGGCTTTGCATATAAGATTAGTGAGACTTATGGGTCTGTAGTTTCCAGGGTCGGTAGATGGCCCACCTTTGTACAGAAGGATGACTGTTGCCGTTTCCATTCATGAGGCACAAAGCCTGTTTGGAGGCTACAGTTAAATAGCAATTCCAGAGGGCCTGACAGGTCATGTTTCATGCTATTTAGAAGGCATCCAGGGATATTGTCTGGGCTGATTGATGCAGTGTTCCTGGCTTTAGAGAGAGCATTAAGGACCTGTCCCTATTGCTGGTGAGGGAGTTGTATTTGGTATTTCTTGAGGGAGTTGTATTTGGTATTTCTTGAGGTTTCTGGTAAAAGAAAAAGGGATGCCTCTCTTCCTGCAGAGATTCATGAAAATGAGTTTGTAGAGGAATGTGATGGGACAGATGCAGGTTTTTCTCCTCAGATTTCTGATTCAGACTTAAAGGAGAGCATGTTATCTGAATATTCTTGTAAAGGATTCTCTTTCTCTGAGACTATTTACAGAATGTCTCAGCATTGTCAGTGGGAGAACATTGAGGTTTCTTAGTCACACAGAAAATACTTTGGGCTGTTACAACTGGAATTCCCAGAACCTCCTCCCACCCCCCCAGTGCCGTCGGCTTTGGAGGATGTGTGTTCCACAGACTGTGGTTTCCCTGCTGCACCTAAGAAAGCAGACAGCATGTATAAAGTCTCTGTCTTTCAAATGTTTGTAAACTCATCCCATACTTGACCTAACAGCTACAACCATACGTCTCAACCTCTTAGCACAAGGAATCTGGACAAAGCCTATAACAGTGAAGGACAAAGGCCCAAAAATAGGGACACATTTTAAATATTGCTCTTAAAACTTAGAAATTTGCTAGAATAGCAGGATTTGTGTTAGCATGTCTTTTCTGAAGGATATGAAGTCTGAAACGCAAACATAGATCATTATTTAGTGATTTCAATCTTCAGTGATTTGCCAGAAAATACCACATTTTCTGAGGAATAAAAATCTGGAGATTCTGCAAAAATCTGGACAGTTGAGAGCTATGGCTATAGCTTTAGTTAACCCAGCTGCCGTCAAACGTTTTATTAATTCTAATCCCTCTCCTGACAATAATGGTAAAATAGTTGATGAGCTTGGGGAAAAAAGTACATGCTTCTGCAACTTTAATTTTTAGAATTTTGAATTGTCAGGTTTATATGTTAGTTTATTCTGACTAATTGTAAAAGTATGAGGGATATTTTATCTGTAGTTTCCTCCTCTGAGGAAAAATCTGCTTTGTGTGGTTTGTTTACTTCCATTTCTCAGGTCACTGCTCATTGTTTAAAGTGTGTTTATTACTCTGTAGATACTACATCCAGGGCTGTTTCCAATGGTACTGTGCTGAGGAGGTGTTGTCTGGCTACTTTCTCAGAACCTTCCAGAGGATGTAAAAAATTAAATTTTAAATTCTACTTTGGATAGAAATTTATTTTAGACCCTCTGCTGAAAAGGTTATCAAAACTGTGATGAAAGAGGTAAGCTTATACATATATTCTGCTCCCCTGTCCAGTTTTGACAAGAAAGCTAGTCTTAGCAAAATGCTGGTAAAGTGATGTTTAAAAAACAATGTCAGGGAGGTGCCAAAAGGAAAGCAGGCCCTCCCACCTCAAGAACAAAGGACAGTCGAGTCGAAATGACTAAGGACCTTGCTCTCATCCCACACTGATGCTCCCTTATTCCTTCCAGGAAAGCCTGAATCTCCATTTCTCTCCATCAACAGATAGTTTTAGATAAATGGGTTCAGAGGATGGTTCCATAGGGGTTACAGATGGCAGTGGGAAGAAATTCCTCCATTCCGAGGAATTACTCCACACACCACCCCACCCCCTCTGTTCCCTTCAGTCATACAGCACATGGTGTCTCAGGGGGGGATAGAAGCAGTTCCTCCTTCCTAGTTGAGAAAAGGTTTTTATTCAAGAAAGTTTTTTGTGACAATGAAAGAAAATGCCTGGAGACCAGTTCTGGACCATGCTTTCCAAAGTTAGTATTTGATAGTGCTAAAGTTCAAATGCTTTCATTCATGCGTTATTACCCTTTCTTCCTCATTTAAGTTTTTTAGTAACTTTAGATTTAAAAGATGCTTATCAGATTCCTATTCATCAAGACTTCAGACTTTTCTTAAAGGTTTGTGTCTGGATCATATTAGCAGTTCTCTGCCATACCCGTTGGGCTATCCATTGCTCCAAGACTGTTCCCAGAGAGTCCATCTCCAGCCCATTTCAGGCTACAGAGTATCCACATTTTTCCATATTTAGACAACATGCTCCTCTTTGCAGAGTCTTTTTCAAAGCATTAGGAATCTCTCTCATGGGAGATCTCCTATGCAGGCTGGGTTTCCGGGAAAACATTCAAGTCTTTTTGACTCTTTGATACAGGATTGTGTTTCTAGAGTGTTTGGTAGACACCTGAACAAAAAAATTTTCCACAGGAAAAATAAATCTATTCAAGAGATTTCCACTAAAACTTCAGTCACAGTGACGGGAATATCTCACGATTATGGGTCTCGTGGCATTTCTGATTCCCATGATATCCCATGGCAAGACCCAACATGAAAAAAATACAATGGCATCTGAAGTCTCTCTGGTCTGAGCACCATCACCCATAAACTTTTCAGATTCCAGTTCTGGGATTTATGAGAAGAGAAATCACTTTGAGACGTTAAGTATCTCTGAATCCAGGCTTCTCCTTCGCCCCATCTTGCCCCAAAGCAGAGATACATCTGACTTTTCTTGGGGAGCAGTATCAATGGGGATAAAGGTGCAAGGTATCTGGGATATCAAAGATGAAGGTGCAAGGTATCGGGGATAGCAAAGATAAAGGTGCAAGCGCATTAACATAAAAGGGATGCTTGTGTTTACCAAAGCGCTCCACCCATTGAATCATCTCTGCTCCCCAGAACCTCTAAGTTATAGATAATACCACAGTGATATGGTAAACAGACAAGCAAGTGGGAACCAGATCTTACCCTCTATGCAGACTAGCAGTGCTGGCATGGGATATAGCTTTATAGCACAGTCTCACTATACAGTTATCCCACATTTAATCAGAGCAAAACTGTGTGGGAGACCAGCAGAGCAGCAAAACTGTGTGGGAGACCAGCAGAGCAGGAAAAAGGCAGACCCTCACGAATGGAAACTAGATGAAGGGTTCTTCCAAGATTGGGTCTGTCTGTGGGACGTTCCTCAAGTAGACCTTTTTGCCCCTTCTATGAGCAATCAATTGGTAAAATTCTGCTCTAAAACCTCATGCAAGAAGGCCTAGAAGACAGATGCTTTTATTTTTATTTTCCTTGGACAGGAATGTTGTCTGCTTTTCCACCCTTTCCACTGATATCTGGGGTATATCTGATTCGGAAAGAATCCTCCCGAGATCATTGTGGTGACTCCTTTCTGGCCCAGGCAACAGTGGTTCTCCTTTCTTTTGGAATTGGCCAGAGGCAAATACCAAAAGCTTCCTCACAGTATGGATCTACTTACACAAGACCATGGGTATTTGAACTTTAAACAATAACATGAATGTGTGGAAGGTTTTTGCCCAAAGGAAATTTATCTGCCCACCAATGGAACAGCACAAGCTGACCATCAAGCTTCAAAAGTCCACATCAGAAAAGCTGTGCACCCAAACCTGTATTTATTCAGCTCTCCTTAAACTGTCTAATGGTTTGTTTATGTGGTCAGTGCCGTGAAGCTTTGGAAGCTGCTGACTGTTTTATCCTTGGTAGGATATAACCATTATAGCTTAGGCTACTGCAGCAGTGATCATTCAAACATCTACTGTTATGACAAGTTTACTTACACAACTGTACTTTCCTTCCTGTCTGTCAGAGCCACCTTGATTTATTCATGCTGTCATTGTACGTAAATTCAATCCCATTTTCAATCTGAGCTATACTTACTACACCACTGGTTAGTTACAAATTATTCAAAGTCAGCTTTGTCACTTTGATTCACACAAGTATGAACCGAGTGAAATTATATTTCTTCGGGCTCAATATGCATACAAAACATAGGCTATATTTAACGTGACAATAATACACAAAATTCTATAGACCTAGATAAACGCAATAATAAATACTTGCATTGTTGCACTGATTTAACAGATTGTCACTCATTACTAGGTTATTAGCTTATTTTCACACTGGGGAAAAAAATGACTTAAGTGATTTATGGCTTACATTTATATAGCACAGTAAAACAGTTCAGTTTGATTACTGTTGACTTTGCTGTCTGGGTGTGGGTAAGACCTTGTTACATATTGCACTATAGAGACTTTTCAGTATTGTTGGATTACTGTCTTAATGTCCACTATGAAGGGTACTGTTCCTAGAGTTCATTAACCTGATGGCTAATGGAAAGAAGCTGTTTCTGCATCTCTGCAGCGTATGCATCTCTGCAGCGTATGCATCAAAAGCACCTTCCTGATGTTAAATGTGAGAACAGCTTGTAAGCAGGATGAGTGCTATCCCTGGTTATTTTCCTTGCCCTGCAGAGACATCTGGACATGTGCAGGTCTTGTAAGGATGGGAGGGAGCTCCTGATCCTCTCAGCCACTTTCACTACCCTCTGGAGGGACTGGTGCTCAGAAGCAGAGCAGCTTCCATACCATACTGTAAAGCTGTTTGTCAGCATACTTTAGATGGTGACCCTGTAGAAGGTCATGACAGCCATTGATGGTAGGTTTGCTCTGCTCAACCTTCGCAAGAAGTGAAGCCATTGGTGCGCCTTCTTAATGATGGCATGTGTCTTGGCTGATCACGTGAAAACTTCTGCAATGTGCAACCCCAGAAATGATGTGCTTTTTACTCTCTGAACTGTTTCTTCATTGATCACGAGTGGACAGTGCTCTCAGTTGCTCTTCCTATAGTCCACAATTATTTCTTTGGTCTTGTTGACATTTAGTGCACAATTGTTATAAGTGACTTATTAACTATAACTTATTACTCAACTCTCACACCTCTAAACAACATTTTCCTTTCAGGCCTAAAAACTCACTCATAGAAACTACATTTCAACTACCTGGCATCTGGCTTGATCAATCACAACTTCCATTCTCACCTATAAAAAAAAAAACAAGATCCAAAATCATCTCCCTCCTGCTTGTGCCAAAAATGAATCTTCCCCATTTCTACGTACTGCCATGAGGATAGCCACTGGTAAGAGAGTAGGTCTCCTCCAACTTGAATATGGAGTCGTCGTCATTGATGCCACCTTAAAGAAAAAAAAAAAAAACAGCACAACCCCATGAACTATCTCAAATGCCATATGATGCTTTATCACATATTCTTCTCTAAGAACAGCACTACCCCCCCTTTAACAAACTCGGCTACCACTTAAACAGTGTACAGACTTGGTTACTAAGCTGCCAAATCTACAAGCTTGTACATCTTAACTTTCTCTTCACTTGCAGCCAAAATTCATGAAAAAACTCTTACAACTCCCTGCAATGCTCACTGACTTCTCCTGCTCTTCTTATTCCAAGAAACAAACCGCATATTCCAAAACATGCCTTCTCTTACATTCGTCTCTCCTTTTGGCACTTTCCCTCCAAACAACTTAAAGAAATCCTCTCCTTCCATAAATTTCGACTACAGCTGAAAGCACATCTGTTGTAGGAAGCCTAGTGCTCTTGGAGCACCGATCTTCACATCAGGTAATTCAGTGCTTAACCCATTGGCTACATATTTTATTCTCCTTCTTTGACTTAAAATATCTACAATATGCTTATTGTAGATAGCATGTAAGAGAGAAGCATTTTATACTATTTGTTTCCTTTATTGTCAAATATATTGTTGCGATTTGCTTGCTTCATAACAATAGACAAAGTTTTGATTTAACATTTCCTTTTGTCTCAAATGAATTTGTGAAACTGCATCGACTTTCATAGGTAGATACTAGGCTATCGGCCCAAGGGCCTACATAAGCCTAGCCAGCAAGGTACCATAGCTTACGTCACCCAAGAAAGTTATTTTCCTGTGCCATTGTCCAGCAGAGAGAGAGAGAAGTGATTCCCGGGGTGTATTTCCTATTTCCCATCCACTCATCAAGATTTTTCTTGGAATGATAATGAAGAACTTTGCTTGACAGAGATGGGTAGCCTTTTCTAGAGTATGGGAAGTCTCTGGGACAGGAATCTATCCCTCCAGTGTGTCCTGTTTATTGTGGTGACAAGGTTTAGGTCCCTAGAGCATGTAGCTCGGAGGGATAGGGATTTCTTTACGTGTAGCATGTCCAACAGCTCTGGTTTTGGCATAGATTTATATGTTGGGCAGAGATCCTCTGAGTAGGCAATATGCTATGGAGTAAAGCTGGAGTTTTTTGAGGCTGTCGGTGTAGGGCATTTGTTTGAGGCCAGTAATCCTCTTTGTGAGGTACTTCTGTGGCCTTTCCAGCTGCTGTAGATGTCTTGAGGTACATTCCAAAAAGGGGCGTTGTACTCTATAATGGATCTAATGAGTGGGCTATGCCAGTAAAGGGTCAGTTTGTCAGTGCACTACCATGCTTAAATACAAATAAAAAATAAAATGGTGAGGCAGTGTGTTTTGAATCTGTCTATTGCATTCTGTTATTCTTCTAATGAAGATTTAGATTCCTAGTTCTGCTGTTTGTTAAACTATTAAACTTGCAGACACACAAGAGATCAAGGACAACAGGGTTTCTAATGGTGTGGTAAACAAGGCACAAATCATCCCTCACAAGTCTATAAGATACTGAGGATACTGAGAAAAGGCACCGAGCTTCAAGACTGATCCTATAATATGAAAGTCTAGGTGGCATCTTGCATACATCATCTATGTACATTTTGAATCTTTTTTTTTTTTTTTCTTGTTGTTTTTGTTCCATGAGACATCAAGATCTCTGTAGCTATTTGCTTTCTTTACTATCTGTTGCTGTAGGTGGTAGTTTTCTCACTAAGATACTTTGCCAAATGAAACAAAATTTGTTTTACTTACATTTATTGTTTACATTTGTTATACCATTATTTAGATTGGACTATTCTGGCAATGTGAGCAGACCTTCATACAGATTTTTAGTCTTCCTTCAAAGTTTTAAATACTTCTGCTTTTTAAATACCATCTCAGCCCCTCTGCATCATCAGCATTTCTGCTTGTGTGCTCACCACTTACACACATTTAACTACACCTCGGTTAGCCTCTTGTTGCGGATGTTCGAACTCACTCCTTACAGTCTGCTGAAATATGTCCCAGCCTGAGAAATGCAATCTATCTACAGTATGTTTTATTTTACTCTCCTAAGTGTTAAAGATTAAGATATATAGATTGATATTGTGCAAAAAATGGCATGCATGTAAAACAATTCCAGATGTGAGCACGTGCAGGCAGCAGTGCCATTTTGAGAGAACAAGCAGAGTGTTGACATGTATGAGTGTGGTAGTCAATCTGTTTATGTTTGTTCCAACGCCTCATTCCTGACGTGTTTGTGTGTAATAAAGCTGTTTGAACTGAACCCACAACCGCTTGTCTGTTTTATCCTGACTGAATGAGTGACAATGCACATGAGTCGGACACTTAAGATTCCCCCACTTCGGTACCTTATGCTCCAAAGTATAGATTTTGTGGCCCAAGGGAAGCTTAGTTTTCCTAGTACTATCACGCATTACTTTCTCTCTCCTACACCCTTTTTACAGTCTAAACAGTGTAATCAGTCGAATTCTCTTCCCACCAGGAATCATCTCCTTTAATGGATAGTGCTAGATCAGTATGGACTGCTGTTTTACTACAAATTATAATATTTGAAGCAGTCAAGCACTACTGATTGTTTTTATTGTCTATGTTGCTCCATTGGTGACTGCATCCAACCTGCTCTGCTCAGACTCACTCTGCTCCCCTACCCTATTCCCATTCCCACACACACCCTCTTCATTACGTTTATACACTCCTAGTCACTCCCTCCACCCTCAGCCAATCAAACTCCTCCACTTCCTGTTCTACACTTCCTTCCAAACAACTGTTCTACATTTCCTTCCTGAAATCTAGTTTCACAGCATCCATCATGGCTCCCTCCATTCCACACACAGTATTGTTAACCCAATCTGCACCTCTCCTAATTACTACACTAATTCTAATACAAGCCACTTTAGTCAACCCTAAGTCATTATCCTCCAACTCAGTAACTACCTCTATAAGCACCCCAACTAATACTTGCTCAGAAATCAGCCCCTGCCTATTTAACATAAACCCTCTCTACTGCTCTAAAACACATATCCTTCCCACTAACCATAGTTTGCAATGCACATGTGATACCTATTACGATATACTTCTTTATATTAGCTCCAAATTATCTCATCTTTCACACCATGTTTTTCAAATCCTCTCAACCCTAATCCAATCCAGAGACATTCATCCTGACCCAGGCCCCTCCACCACAAATTCCCCTATGAAAACAGGCCATCTAAAAGGCTCTAAATCACTACACATAACCACACTAAACCTTCAAAGCATCTGTAATAAGACCTCTAAACTACACGCTTGGCTAGCTCAAAATAAAATAGACATCCTAGCTGCTACAGAAACTAGTTTTAACCAAGGACTCAGAATTTTCCCCCAAATTATGGCATAATAAGGGCCAATAGACACTATAAGAAAGGTGGTGTGGCCATCATATATCCTAATACTCTTAATATAATCACATTCACTGACCACATCCCACAATTCCAAAATGCTGAAATCCTGATATCCTTCCTAGAAATCAACAGCTCTATTACAGTCCTATACATTCCTCCAGGTAATACACACATTCTAGATGAATTATCTTGGATCTCCTGTACTATATAAAATGGAACAATTATCCTTATTAGATGTGAACATTGATTGGTCTAATACCTCTCCTAAATTGGCATCCTCTTACAGAAACCTGCTTCAGTGTACCCAAATAACCACCACTACTAGATATAAAAGCAGAACCAATGAAGAAACCATCTTAGACTTGATCCTAGTCTCAGACCCCTATAAAATCTTAGCTGGTACTCTTCCTAACTCCATTAGTGACCACCTTCCTGCCTTTATCTGCACCTGTCCACCTATCTCAAAAAAAAAAACAAAAAAAAAAAAACAATTTCAAGCTAGTCAGAAAGTAATCTAAATGCAACCCCCCATACATTCAACAACATCTTAAAAAGTATTATCTGGAACACGCTCAAAGCTCTTTCCTTAGATGACACCTTGCTCTACTTTAGTAATACCTTTCTGAAAATATTAGATAGCCTTGTCCCTACCATAACCAAAAGAACAAGAATGAATTGTGCCCTCTGTCCAACCAAATACACTAAAGAAATTGATAACCAGGGACAAAGCATGGAAGTCATGGCTTAAACATAAGAATAACTAATTTATTAAAGTACAAACAGCTTCATAATCAAACTAAAACACTCATATCCAACGACAAAAAAGAATACTACTGGAACCTGCAAAATAACAGAAATAATAACCCTAAATTATTCTGGTCATCCATGAATAATCTGCTAAACCCTAGCACAAAACCTAATCCATGCCCATACCCTGACAAAACTTCATACCAAATAGCAAACATCTTTAACTCCTACTTTATAGACACTATTGCCAATATTACTGCCAGTTCTTCTCTACCTCTCCCAAAAAATAAATCTCCCAAACACTTTCCTCCTTCAGCATACTCAGCCCCCTCCCTATACCACAAATACATTAAGCCATCCGACTCCATGTACCCATTCTTTCCCACCTAACCACAGTAACCCAGAACAACCTATTTCCCGGGTAGAATTCAAACTCTGTACCAACCCTACTACAACCATCAAAAAAGCCCTCATGACATTAAAGACAAGCTTTAATGCTGGCAACGGAATACCCGGAAAGCACTCAGAATCAGCATTGACACACTGGCCTATCCCATTAGCATCCTTATAAAGAGATCCATCCAAGAATCCAATGTCTCTAGCCTCTGCCAAAAAGCAATCATCTTACCTCTCTACAAAGGAGGCTCTTCAACAGAAATTTCCAACTTCCGTCCCATTGCCATTCTATCTCCCATCTCCAAACTACTTGAAAAATGTGTTCAGAAGCAACTCCTACATTTCCTCCTTAAAAATCAAATCCTTTCCCAAATGCAGCATTTGTTCTGACAAGTACATCTATCACTCTTATATCCTTCTTAGACATGGTTAATAAAGCTAGTGACTCAGGGAACCTTCTCTCTGCTTTATTCCTGGACCTATCTAAAGCCTTTGATACAATCTGTCGCACTCTTCTCCGTGCTCTACTCGCCAACATAGGGCCCCCACTCTTAATTGGTTCAAAAGCTACCATTCTAACAGGGAACATGCTGTCAAATGGCAGAACTCCATATTGCCTTACATTCACAACCCTACTGGCATCCCCCAAGGCTCAATATTAGGACCCCTTCTGTTCAACATGTATATCAATAACCTCCATCGACCAATCCAGCAGGGGTCCTTAGTTCAGTATTCAGATGACTCCACCATAGTCTACACTGCTGACTGTATTACAGCAAAATCACCCAACTTGCATTTACCATTGTAGAGACTTGGCTCCACAACCATCACTTTTCCTTAAACCCTAATAAAACCAAACTTATGGTTTTTACTCCAAAAAAAAAACACACCCCTTAACAAATCGCATATCAGCATATTCTCTCAACTCCACTAAAATTGAATTAGTGATGCACACAAAAAGTGTTAGGGGTGGTAATCAACAAAAACCTCAAATTTGATCTCCATGTTCATAACATCACTAAGACCCACAAAACTAGGACTGCTCTACAGACAACCTATTTCTCTCCCTCCTCACAAAACAAGTACTTGTCTCATCTTACCTACGTCCTTTCCTAGTTTATGGTGCACCGCCACTAACAAACCTCCATTCCTCCCTGAAAACTAAACTAGAAACATGCTATAACAAGATAAATTTACAACAACTAGTTGCCACTCTACCCACCACTGTATTGCCCTAAATAAAATACATTGGCTTGAATTCCCCAGTTACTTAACCTATCTTCAACTACCACACACACATTGATTAATAAACCTCAAGACTGCCCTGCCCTAAAATCCTTATTCATCCATTATAGTCCTAATAGGCTCCTAAGATCTGAAAACCAACACCTACAAATTCATAAACCTAAACTACTTGCCGGTCAGCTATTACACTCTTCGGTCATTGCTAAAACATGGAATTGCCTGTCTAGTGTACATGCATCCGCACACATCAATGCTCTGTCACCTTTAAAATTGCCCAGCATGCATATCTCCTCTCCAAATGGACTTGTAACTGTTCAATACCTCCAACAGCTATTACCTAATTTCAAGAGTCTTCCTATCCACTCTTATTTTCTCCTTCACACATACTTCTGTATAAATTTGTACACACTTCTCAAGCAGAATAATTTATTATTAAACTCCCTTGTCTCTCCTCCTTCTTACCCAACGCAACTAATAAGCTCCATCCCAGCCCTCTCCATTATATTTCCTTACCTACTCTATAACCCCAACACTGCTACCTTAATATAGCAGTACTTCACCCTTCTTATCTATTGACCTATTCATCTCTCTTATATTCTATATTTTGTACACACCCATTCTTATTCTGCCAACTTACCTTACCTGTAGCCAACTACACCTGCTAATGTATAAACTCGATACGCATGCTTTGTAGAACTGTTTGCTACATGCATTTATTCTTTGTCATGGGATTGCACTGACTTATACTCTTAAGTGTGCCTTGAATTTTATTGTAATTGGACTGGTTTAAACCTATTTGTCTTGAACTGTATTTTCTCTGTACTACTTGTATTTTTATAATGCATTTTGTTGTGTTTGTGTAATGATTTTGTTTTACTAATTGTTCTGTATACTATATACATTCATGCTAACTGCCTTTGCGGAGCTTTTCTCCCTGGGACTCCACTGAAAATGGGATCTTCTTGGCCCAGTGGACTTTCCTGGAAAACAGATGCCAATAAATGATAAAGAAGTTATCTTGCAGGCATCATTGTGTCATCTATAAATTTACCTAAGACTAATCTAGTAAAACTGGTGGTGTATGTAGTCAAGGTACTAATGCTGTTCCTTGCAGCACTCTCAACTTAATTACCCTTACTGTTCCTATTTCTGTGTTCAGTTATACTAGACGTTTTTTATTTATTGGTCTGTTTGATTCTAATGTAGTTATATATTAGATAATTAAACAATAAGGCACAATGAATGTTATTGTGTGGTAGCATCACATGTGGGGTGAATGTACTTTGATATCCATGTGAGATTATTATGCAATAACACATGATTAAGGAGTGTCTTACTACTTTAACACAGTCGTTCATTTTCATTAATAATAAAACTGATTTTTTTGTGGCTGTGGTAGTAATATAGTCATTACATATCACTACTACTACAACTGTGGATTGATAGTAGAAATTTACACAGAGGAAATAGAGTATCCATCTGTGCAATGCTAGGAAGGAGCATTCCAGATATCACTATCAGGTGGCAACATGTCAGGAAAGCATTGTGATGATATGGGCAAGTGCCAGCATAGACAGCTGGAGTTTTGTAAAGAAAGAGATGCCCTTTGAATATCAAACTGATTTATACCAGATGTTTGTGCTGAAAATGTATTTTTGAGGTTCACTTGTGTTAAAATGTATCAACAGTGCACCCTACTGAAATGAAAAGAAATGTACATGTATTATTGCAACAGAATTAAATGTACCAGCAAGCTTAAGAAAAATAAGGGAAATGTAAATCAGCTGTTAAGCCATTAAAATGTCACCCCACAATGCTGAATAGGACCAGAGACGCTAGGTCTGGAAAAACCCTTTGTTCATTAGCTCAGTAAAAAGAGAGGAATCCCCAGGCACCGCCATAAACATTTAGATGTGTATTGTAGCAGTCTATGCTAAATACCGGTCTCAGCTTCAAAGGGGAATACTGTGAGAACCTACTGTTAGGTGACCAGATGAGGTCATTATGCCAGCCCTCTTGGAAATTATATTTTAGATATTACAAAGAGAAATCTCAGAGTATTGAATATTCTGTGTGGGAGCCTGACTAGAAAGACTGCTCATGTTTTTCATCTTGTCTTGTCCAAGTAAGTTACTAGGGAACAGTAAATTCTCTTATATTCAGTCAGGAATATAGTGAAGCTTAGTTTAAAGAGTTTTTCTTTATTTGTTGGAGCCTGTCCAATGTTAATTTCAATATTTTCTGTGATTTGAACTCTGGTTTACTGTAAATATATATTCAATATCATGGTATTTTATTAATTCTAGAAAATGTTAAATATATTTAAAGTATTTAATCTTTGAGAGTACTTAGCTGTCTTGGTCACCTACTACCATTTGCATTAGTATTAGTATTACACAGAATAATTGGACACCCTTTTCTTAAGGGCCTTAGAGTAGCAGATTGTGGAGTGTGTGGTAACTACTTTATAATCTGGGCAGAAGGGAGCACAGCAGGTAAATCTGTGCCAGCCTTTCCCAGGTTTTGTGTGTGTGTGTTACTTTGGACAGGGAAACAAAGCACTGGATTTATAAAGAGGGTGTTGGAGGACTTGACTTGTATACTCAGCTGAGGACATAACCCTACAGCTGTACCAGTGGGGAGTCTTACTGGGGACCTGGAGGGAGACAGACATATAGAAATCCAGATCCTTGGAGACGTGTGTTCCCAGTGTGCTCTTAAGGGAAACTATGCTTGATGAAGAGAGTGTATCCATTTGTATTCCAAGTGCACACCCCTCTCCAGTATCAGTGGCGAGGATTCAGGAGCCTTGTGGACACTGTGCCCTCTGCAAAGACACTACCAGAAAGCAGTACTAACATTGGCTCTTCTGTAGATGATGTCACTGCAGTCATTAAACAGTTTTGCAGTCATAGGGCTTCAGGAGCAGATGTGCTCTGGCTGGAAATACTGAAGGCACTAGATGTTGGGGTCTCATGGTTAATGCACCTCTTAATGTTGCATATACGGCAATGAAAGTCCATGTGCTTAGGCAAACTTTGGTAAACTAGGGTTGTAGTCCACTTAAAAAAAAAAAAGGGGAGACAAAATTGTGTGCTTCAGTTATAGCAGCTATAGAGGGATCACGCTCTTCAGCATACCTTTGGAAAGCCTATGCTAAGCCGCTGGAAAGGAGATTTCATTCAGTAGATGAGCCCCCAGTTATGGAAGAAAAATCCAGCTTTCATACTGGCCATGCAACAGTCAAAGTTTTGGCTTCTTAATAGTCATAGGGTCAGCATGAAAGTCTGCCAGTCTTTATGGACCTGGCGAAGGCATATGACTGAATACCCTGGACTGTCTTCTGAGAAGCTGATTCAACAATATGGGATTCTGGGGCTGCTGTTGCATCTCATTCAGTTCCTGTATTTGTGTAGCAACATTTACACCTGTATTGCTGGTGTTAAAATGTTCAAGGTGGGCATGGAACTCCAAAGGTGTGTCTTGCCTCCCTTGCATTTCATAATTTTCATAGGCAGAATAGCAAAGTAGAGATGAGGTTTGGAAAATATCCAGTTCAATGACAAATGTCATATTACTTTTGCTTGCAGATAATGTTGTCTACTTGGACTTAAGTGACTGGGATATCTGGCATATACTGGCGTCATCTACTGTTGAGAGTGAAGTGACTGAGAATCAGCATTTCCAAATCAGAGATCATAGTTCTCTTCCAGAAAAGAGTGACTTGCTCCCTACAGATAAATGAGGAGCAACTGCCTCAGATGCTTAAATAGCACTTGTTCCTGGTTATGAATGAGGGTAGATTGCATTGGATGGATGCAATAGTGACTGTACTGTAGGCACTGAACAGGACTTTGGTGGTAAGTGGGAGCTGAGTCCAAGTCAGCTTGACCCCATCCTTATTTCTTTTTATTTTATGTCTGTTGACCAGGTAAAGCCCCAGACAAATTGCCCCTTTCAGGGCAACATAGGATCACTGTCTGGTTAAGTGAATTGGTCAGAGACATACAGTATGCAAATATATTATATATATATATATATATATATATATATATATATATATATGTGTATATATGTGTGTATATATATATATATATATAAAAGGAATCAGACCCTGTACTGTGTGCACAAGAAGCATCTCATTAATAGCTCAGACCTTCATTCTCAGTTCTAGTTAATTTATGGTCATGAACTTTGGTAATGACTAAAAATATGCAATCATAGCTACAAAGTAGCAGAAATGACATTCCTTCATGACATTACAGTACAGTTAGGTAGTCAGTAATCTAGCGGGATCTTGGAGTAGGGATATTGCCCTTCATGTCTGAGGAACTAATTGAAGTGTTTTACGAAGCCAACAAAGATGCCTCCTGGAAACTTCCATGGGAGGTGTACCAGGCACAATTCAGTGGGATGAGGCCCCAGGGGTAGGCTTAGAATATGCTGGAGATTATATTTCTCCCTGGAGTGCTACAGAAGAAGCTGGAGATTGTCGCTAGGGATAGGGAAGTCTGGTTTTTCATTCACTTTGCGAACCACTGTATCCCTCATCATGGAAAGCAGTTTCTAAAAGAGCAAACAGATTAGAGGGGTATGGAAGTTAGGTGAGCAAATTAGTAAAACCAATGTGTTGGGAGTAAATCGCTCATGAAGGAAAAGAAGCAGACTGGGATAAGGCTAAGCAGGCGTTTGGACTACAGGTTAGATATTGTCTTTTGTATCAAGGATTGGCAGAGTTTACACAAAAATAAAGGGATAAAGGAGAGCAAAGCAAAAGACTAGGCCTGGTAGAGTTTTTAGCTGTGTAGAACAGAAATACTTTTAAAAAAGGGAACATTTGTAGAGTATATAAAATATTGCATGATGACTATATAAGAATCAAAGAAGGTTAGAAAAGACAGCGAAAGGAGTACAGAAATACAACTTACAAAGGAACAAGAGGAAGCAATCTCTAGGGCAAAAGTATGTCGCAAAGTCTAGAAGATTTAGGATTTTGGCATGCAAGTGGTGGCCTAGGTATTTTGTGTACCCCAAGGGGACTTCAAAGGATTGTAAATGTTAAAGAAGTGATAGGGAACAGACATGACATGGGGAACGTGTGCTCTGGTAATGTAATAAGGTGGCAGATTTTAAAAATTCCCTACAAAGTGCTTTCACAAAAATGTTGAAGGAAATCATGGTAGTGACTAAATAAATGATTATTTTGAGCTGGGATTTAGGATATGAATTGCAAAGACGTGGCAAGGCCTTACGTTTATTGCTACTTCTGTCCAAAAAGCAATTACTGTAAATGTAAATCAAAATATAAAGCAGTCATAATAGAAGTTTTGAATGTTGTAACTAAAACTGGAAAAAAAGAAATAGATTTTGTGGAAACAATACATAAAGAATAATGCTCAAGAGGAGGAGTGAGGTTTAAGGAAAGGCAGGGATTTTTGAAAATGGAAACTGTTATTCCAGTTTGTTTTGTTTTCCATTGATGTGAACTCATACTGCAATTTAAAATATGATGATTTAATAAAGTTTAGAAAATAGCTGATTAGATGAAATGTACATAACTATTGTACGATGTACATTAATTACGACTTCAATATGATTTTCTTTTGTACCAGACCTTAACGAATACTGCTATAATCTTAGTAAGTGGCATGCTTGTATCTTATTGTCTTTGTCATTACATTTCTAGTGATACTATAAATTACTAATGCAGGCAAATACTTTTGTTTCTACCAAAATATGTCATTTAAATCATCAATATGCTTAGCTTATTTAAAATTTTGACTACCAGAGAATGTTCATATAATTTTCCTAAGCAGCCCGTTAAACTTAGACAACAGTCACTAAGCTTTTGGATGGTCTGCATTTATGCCACTGATACCATAACATTAAGACAGTCAACCCTCCCCCAAAGTTATTTTTTTTATTAAATTTTAAAAGAAATAGAAGTACACACAGAGTACTCTTTTATATTTAACTCTCTCACTGGCTGGGATTATCCTGAGTGAATTGGTCACTGTGGCTCTAGTCGCAAGTCGTCACATTTTTGGAACACAATTTATAAAAAAGAAAGAACTCGGCTACGCAATGTAGCTGCACTAACTCAGAAGCTGTATTATCTGCTAATCTCTGAAGTGGGCTGCGAGTGCTATACATGCTGCATTAGCGTTATTCAAAGGTTTCCTATGCTTTGTTCTTGAGGCCTGGAATCAAAATAAAGTTTAAATCTACTGGGTAAACTGCAGTTCATACCCTACAGTGCTCCTTTTCAAATCTGGAGTACTCAAATACTCAAACTATGTGCACCTGAGCAACTACCTTGTTCATTGTTTTTACTTGTGTTTCTGCTCTAATGACACTGCTAGCTTAACTTTTTTACTGTAATTTTAAATCTGTTTTAGCACTGCTGCTGTATAAATACCACCTTTATACTTTTACCTACATTTCAAGTTCACTGTTAGCTTACTTCCACTACATATACGTTATCTGGGCTACACATATATAGTTAGTTTATAGAGATTTTACAGACCAGCTTCCCATACTGCTGTATAAATTCATAATTTGTTTAACTTCCTAGGAGCAGAAGGTGGAAACAAGGGGCCTAGAGGGTGTGGATAAGTAAGGAGAGCATGACTATGCAAAGGGAGCATGATGGGTGTAAATTAGCTGCACTTACTCAGAAGCTGTATTATCTGCTAATCTCTGAAGTGGGCTAATCTCTTCCATTACAGCCTGCTGTGCGTTGCTCAAAACCCCCAGGTGTTTTCAACTCTGCTAAGGAATTTCCCCAGTTTTCCTGCCCTTGAAAGAACCTCTAAGGGACACCTTCAAGTTGGCTGCTGATACTACTAGTGCACCCAAGTCCTGTCTGAAACGTGTATGTACTCTATAGTGCTGCATATCACTAAATGTGCATTTATTGTTTTTTTTCCCCGGAGCGCTTGCTAGCACTACCCTAGACTCTAAATACCTGTATCCCTGTAACTCAAGCCCTGATATTTCTCACTTAAGCCACTAGGTGGCAGTACATCACCTCCTTTTTCCTTCCAGGCTCATGCTACTGTTGCGTAACCCTATCTCTAAGTGTATTTTTTCCCTCCTAATTAAATAACCCCCCGCTATAGTTTTCTTTACAGGTATCAAACCTGCCCCCATACCCATAGTACCTCTTCACTTCTGAGCTTACTCCCTACTCCATTGATGGTTTGTTTCACTGGCTTCTGCTCTGCTGCTTTCTCCTTTGGCTCTTCCCTGCTCTGTTCGCCTGCAGGCTCACTCCACTCCCCTACCCTACCCCCAATTTCCACCCACTCCCAGTGTTCCTACAGTTATTCTTGCCTCACTCCACCCACCCAACTTAATTACCCAATAGGAACTCTTCCCTCATCACCACACCTACTTACAATCATCCCACTTAAACACATCATTCTCTCTACTCACTAGCAACCAAAGCTCACTAACCTTCTCTTATCTTTCCCTAAACCCTATTCCTCCTTATCACTATCATTCTCCCCTCCTAATTTATACCCATCATGCTCCCTTTGCATAGTCATGCTCTCCTTACTTATCCACACCCTCTAGGCCCCTTGTTTCCGCCTTCTGTTCCTAGTTCCACTATGCTATGCCAGCTCATACTCTTTCAATTACCGTCCTATATTTGCTCCAACAATAACAAGCACACTTACCCAACCTCACCCACAACCTTGCTCACACTTCCACTCTATCTCCTCTCATTCAGCCTAACCCCCTGCTCCTTTTCCACCCAAACATCTTATCCACTTCAGCTAAGTTACTGACACCAAAACTAAACCTAGATTTACCTTACCTCTTACTCAGCAAACCTAAATGGCCAAATGCTACTACCTGCAATAACCTAATCTTAGCTGGAGATATCCATCCTAACCCTGGTCCTAGTTCCCCTAGTTAAGAATACCTTCCCCTTATCTTCCTCCTCCCCTCACAATATTCTTAAAATGTTTACTGTCAATGCCCAGAGCCTTAACAATAAACTACACCAATTTTGTGCTTTGCTAAGCCATAACCAACCAGACATCTTGGCCATCTCTGAAACCTGGCTCAAACCCTATATCCCAGACTCTGAAATTCTACCCCCAGGATTTAACACCCTTAGAAATGACCGACTAAACAGAAAAGGTGGCAGTACTGCCTTAATTTACTCCAACCTTCTAACCATAATCCCCTCCAAATTCCAATTCCACAATTCAAAAACATTGAACTTACAGTTGGACTTCTAAAACTAAATAAACACATGAATATCTGCATCATTGCCCTATATATTTCCCCTGGTAACAATATTCCTATCCTCGAGGATATTCTCCTATGAGCTGCTACTAGAATTAACTATGAAACTTGTATTCTTGGATGTTAATATAGACTGGAACAAATTCAATACTCCCTCTCTTTCCATAAACCTCTAACTTTACTCAAACTATCCTATCCATCACCAGACCGAACAAAACAAATCCCCCTGGATCCACTATTGATTGGATACTAGTCTCCCTTCCAAACAAAATAACCAACTCTGGCACTATTCCTGACACCATTAGTGACCACCTCCCAGCTTTCATCCATCATTCCACCAGCTCCACACCAACACCAATACATTCTTACTTGCAACCTTAGTCACTTCAACCCCACAACCTTCCCAAATATTCTCAAACAAATGAACTGGCAAAAACTATACACCCTTCCTCTTGACAATGCTATAGCCTACTTCAACTCTATTTTCTTAGACACTCAACTCCGTAGCCCCTCTAAGAAACAAAAGGATAAGAACTAACACAGCACCATGGCTATCCAAAGATACAAAGCATATCCTGCTCCAAAGAGACAAATTATGGAAGCATTACCAGAACAATAAATTGCCCAATACCGTTCTCCAATACAAACAGCTCCGCAACCTTGTTAAACAGCTAATCACTAATGACAAATCATATTGTATTAGCCTCCAATCAAACAGCAACAAAAACGCAAAACAGTTTTGGAAGTCTATAAACACTCTTCTCAATCCAGGCTCCAGAAATAACCCTTGTCCAGACCCAAGTAAATCTAACCTTGAACTAGCATCAAAATTCAACACATCCTTCACAGAAACTATTTCTGACTTGACCAAAACCTTCCCCAACAATAACCCTCCAATATCTCATTTCTCTCCATTTAGCTCCCCCAACAACCCTCCCCTTATGTTTGACCTCAAACCTGTCTCCACAAACTTTATAAAAAGACTTCTGTTCAAACTCAAACCCTGCACCAAAGCTCCAGACAATATTCCCTCTTCCTTCCTAAAATGTGCAGCTGATGGCATTGCTCTCCTTATCAGCATCCTAATTAACAGATCCTTAAAGGAATCTTACATCCCTAAACTCTGGCGCTCAGCATACATTCTTCCTCTTCACAAAGGAGGCAAAAACACCAGCATCTCTAACTTCTGTCCAATTGGTCTCCTCTCACCACTTTCCAAAATCCTAGAAAAATGTATCCACTCCCAACTGATGCCCTTCCTGACTCACAACCATCTCCTGACACCCACTCAGTATGGCTTCCGCCCAGGACATAGTACTATAACTGCTTTACTCTCTTTCCTTGATACTGTTAACCACGTCCATGATTCTGGACACACAGTTTCTACTGTTTTACTTGATCTTTCTAAAGCCTTCAATACTGTTTCCCACAATCACCTTCTCCATTATCTCACAAACCTTCATCTCTCTCCAAATACTATATCTTGGTTCTCCAGCTATCTGTCAGAAAGCTCACAGGCAGTTAAATGGAAGAACTTCACCTCTACCTTCCTGACTACCCCTACTGACGTACTAACAGGGATCTATACTTGGGCCTATGTTATTCAGTATTTTCATCGACAACTTTCACACTGCCTTACCTGATTCTAAAATCATTCAATATGCAGATAATTCAACTTTAGTCTGCTCCGCTTTAAACCCCTCTGAACTGCTGACCAAAACCCAAATTGCTTTTACAACCACTGAAAATTAGATGCAACAAAACCACCTTTCCCTCCATGCAAATAAATAAAAAATCCTACTGTTCACTCCTTCAAAGACATTCTCCTATGCAAAAATGCTTTCAAAGTCCTTACTCAATCCAACTCGCCCATAGAAGTGGTCCCTTCTGCTAAACTCCTTGGTATCACTATTGAACACCAAGTTCAATATCCACATTCAGCAAAATATTAAGAAAACACACCAAAAGCTAGGTATGCTGTACAGAAACAATCTTTCTATCCAACTCCACTAGGCATACTCTGACCACCACTTTTCTTCCATCCTTATTATATGGAGCCCCTCTCCTAACTAACCTATCCTCCCCCTCACTTCCAAACTAGAAAACTGCTACAATAAGATATAATAAATAAATTTGCTACCAAATCTAAAAATTCCACCCATCACTGCCTTACCCTACAATCATTGAACTCACTGGAACTCACAAGCTACCTGGATTACCTCCAACTCGCCACTAATCTCAGACTCAAGTTCACCCTACTAAATGTCAAGCCCTAACCAATATCCTCCCCTCTTACACCCCCCAACAGAACACTCTGATCTGAACACCAAAACTTAATCTCTATCCACAAACCTAACCGTCCTGCCGGCCAACTTCTATCTTTCTCACTAGGCAAGAAATGGAATTCTCTCCCTGCCATGCTACGAACTGCAACTAACTCTGAAAACTTCAAATCTCTACTCTTCAAACACCTGTCCACCAAATGGAAATGCACCTGCTTTCACCCGACCTAATTCTTAGAACATGCCCCCAAGAGGTTTTTCCTCCCAGATTCCTTAGCTCTCTATTACCTATAGTTACTTCATCCATGAGTCAATCTAAGCTCTGATTTCTTAGAGCTAAACAGCACACTATTTCAACTTTGTAAATATTGTAAATAGCTTCTTATTTTACATGCGCACAAGTAAAGTGTTATCACTATTACTACTATGCATGTTATGTCAAGGTGTTTCCCCAACCACAACACAAGTAAATTGTTATCACTATTACTAATATGCATCTATGTCAAGGTGTTTCCCCAGCCACAACACAAGTAAAGTGTTATCACTATTACTACTATGCATGTATGTTAAGGTGTTTCCCCAACTACAACACAAGTAAAGTGTTATCACTATTACTAATATGCATGTATGTTAAGGTGTTTCCCCAACCACAACACAAGTAAAGTGTTATCACTATTACTAATATGCACGTATGTTAAGGTGTTTCCCCAACCACAACACAAGTAAAGTGTTATCACTATTACTAATATGCATGTATGTTAAGGTGTTTCCCCAACCACAGTAAAATGTTATCACTGTTACTGATAAGCATGTATGTTAAGGTGTTTCCCCAACCACAACACAAGTAAAGTGTTATCACTATTACTAATATGCATCTATGTCAAGGTGTTTCCCCAGCCACAACACAAGTAAAGTGTTATCACTATTACTACTATGCATGTATGTTAAGGTGTTTCCCCAACCACAACACAAGTAAAGTGTTATCACTGTTACTGATATGCATGTATGTTAAGGTGTTTCCCCAACCACAACACAAGTAAAGTGTTATCACTATTACTACTATGGATCTATGTCAAGGTGTTTCCCCAACCACAACACAAGTAAAGTGTTATCACTATTACTAATATGCACATATGTTAAGGTGTTTCCCCAACCACAACACAAGTAAATTGTTATCACTATTACTAATATGCATGTATGTTAAGGTGTTTCCCCAACCACAACACAAGTAAAGTGTTATCACTATTACTAATATGCATGTATGTTAAGGTGTTTCCCCAACCACAATGCAAGTAAAGTGTTATCACTATTACTAATATGCATGTTATGTTAAGGTGTTTCCCCAACCACAACGCAAGTAAAGTGTTATCACTATTACTAATATGCATGCATGTTAAGGTGTTTCCCCAACCACAACACAAGTAAAGTGTTATCACTATTACTAATATGCATCTATGTCAAGGTGTTTCCCCAGCCACAACACAAGTAAAGTGTTATCACTATTACTAATATGCATGTATGTTAAGGTGTTTCCCCAACCACAACACAAGTAAAGTGTTATCACTATTACTACTATGCATGTATGTTAAGGTGTTCCCCAACCACAACACAAGTAATGTTATCACTATTACTACTATGCATGTATGTTAAGGTGTTCCCCCAACGACAACACAAGTAAAGTGTTATCACTATTACTACTATGCATGTATGTTAAGGTGTTTCCCCAACTACAACACAAGTAAAGTGTTATCACTATTACTACTATGCATGTATGTTAAGGTGTTTCCCCAACCACAACACAAGTAAAGTGTTGTCACTATTACTAATATGCATGTATGTTAAGGTGTTTCCCCAACCACAACACAAGTAATGTGTTATCACTATTACTAATATGCACGTATGTTAAGGTGTTTCCCCAACCACAACACAAGTAAAGTGTTATCACTATTACTAATATGCATGTTATGTCAAGGTGTTTCCTCAACCACAACACAAGTAAAGTGTTATCACTATTACTAATATGCATGTATGTTAAGGTGTTCCCCAATCACATGTGGCTTGCTCAAATGAAAACTTAGTGTAAAATTCATTAATAACACTTCACATTGATTCCTGATGAATATGCCTAACACTGAATGTACATAAGTTGTAACCTATACAATTTGATACCTGCTGAATATGCATGACACTGAATGTACATAATTGTAACCTATTACTATACAATGTTTCTTGTGTATTACTATTTATTTATTTTACATTTGTTGACCGGGCTAGTCTAACTGGATATATGTCCATTTTCAGTAGAGGCCCGGGGAGAAAAGCTCCAAAAGGTATCAAGACTTACAATATATGCAATAGCAGGAAGTTACATTAAATAAATGTAGAACATGTATAAAAATGTGTACAAAGTTGGCTAGAGAAAAGAATAAAAAAACAAAACTTGAGATGACGTATACAAAAAACAAATAAGCAAGATTTGTTAATTTTACATCAGATGTCAGGTTACAGGTATATAAACGTATGCTTACTTACAGCAGGTAGAGAATGAAAACTTTGAGTAAGTAACACTATGATACAGCTGAGAAGAAGTCTACTTTAGTACATAGGTAGTGGATATTATTCAAGTCATCACTAGTAGACAATGTAGGACAGAAATAGAGGAGAAATAAAGGGAGTGGGTGATGGGTAAAAAAGAGGGGAAAAATACTTTAAAAAGTATTTAAAAAAATACTTTATTTGTATTTGCTTGTTTTTGTATATTCCTTTTTTTTGCATTTCTTTATCCTGGAGCTTTTCTCCCTGGGCCTCCACTGAAAATGAGTCTTCTGGACCCAGTAGACTTCCCTGGTAATCAAACTGGAAATAAATAAATAGTGTTTTTTCTCAGATACAGTTTAACAAAGTTGACATTGGTATCTTAATGGTGGCATATTCAACCAAGCTTGACTATCTGATGAACAGATTTTTATTCCTCTGGTGCTCTTAGCTTTCCATCTCTAAATAGACACTTTTGTCGGTAAAGCTGCCACATTTGAGAGCTGGTTTAGATGTGCATAACATCTCGCCTGACCTTATTACATATCCCTATATACGGTAGTATTCATTCTGTCTTCAAGAACATGTGATTGCTGCAAAAGTTCAATGAAGTTGCAGTGCACTGAAATCAAGGAGGTATATTCTGTTTTTCATCTTTCTTTTTTATGCTTTCAGTATCTGGGGAAGTTTTCAATTTTTTTATGATCCTTTAAGTGCTCTTTTGTTACGTTTGGCATCAAAGCAAACGACAGGTCTTCACAGAAGAAAGGTCATGCCAAAAAAAAATGACAGTTTTTCAGCTGGGGAAAATGTCAGACTTATCATGAAATATCAAAATATGCAGTTATCTTGGATTTTAGGCCTTTATCTGTTGTAGTTCCAGTTATCTATTATAGTTCCCTACATGCACAGCCAGTTTTAATTACACCGAGATTTTTTTTCCTAAGGATGCCATATGAGATAGAGACAAGGAAAGAATATACAACGAATTTAGCAATAAATGCAGTTTTTCAGTGGTGCCGGCCTGTTTCATTTCCTGCAGTACTGAATTCATACCTATTTGGTGTTTGAGCTGTGAGGAGTATTTTATGATACAAAGGGGCTCTCCTTTCTCAACTTGAATATGAGCTCCCAATTTTTGCTTCTGCCTCCAAGAAAAACATTGCCACACTCCAGGGTACCTCTAACGGCATCTGCTGATTCATTACAAACTCACCTCTCTGTTAGCATCATTGTAACACCTTAGTAAAAACTGCATGGCTACTCAAAACACAAAGATCTAACCTGCTTTTAGGATCCCAAATCTACAAACTACTCCAGTTCCACACATTTATTCCTCTTGCCGCTAGACTTCACGAAAAAATGTCCTTGTGCAACCTGAGACACTACTCATAAGCCACGCCAACTCTAATTACCCCTAGAACTAAACTCCACAGCACTGCACGTTCTTTCTCCTCTTAGGCACCTACTCTTTGGCAAGCTCTCCCCAGCAACATAAAGGAAATCAACACTTATTCAAAATTAAGAATGGAACTCTAAAAGCACTTTATCCAAGCCAAATCCTCCTGCTTCAACCCAAGACATATCTCCTAACCTATCTCCTTTTGGAGTTTCTTCTCTTCTCTTAAGATTAATTGAAGAGTGACCTACTTTAGAAACTAATATATATTGTATATATATAGTGCATTGCACTCTGATGATTGTACATTGCACTACACTTGATCAGTAGAAGGTATATACATAGTTTATTCTATGTAATTAGTCTGAACTATTCTTATTGCTTATATTTCTGTATTTTGTGAAATGTTTTGTATTTCACTTGGGTTGAGCATGACATTGGTCAGTTTTGATCTATGCACTACCCCAGTGAACAAAAACAAATAAAAGAATTATCTGGATTTTAGCAATATCAACTCCATCCCCCACCATGACAAATACTAAAGAAAGTTTACCTATCCAGTTTAACTCCTTCTTTACCAACTCCATACTTTCTCTAGTAAATAATAACAACAATGCACCACTATTTATTCCGTCAGGAACAGCTACCACCACTTCCTTCTCTCTAACATCTATTCATCAAATACAATAAAAAAATTGCTAAACAAACTGAAGCCCACATCCCTAGCTGTTGATCAGCTACTAAATGAACATCTCGTTAGCTGCCGATGCCAGCTCTTACCCTGTCTCTGTTGATCACTAGATCACTCACAGAGCAGTATGTTCCCCAGCTCTGGAAAATTTTCTATGTAATCCTGCTACACAAGGGTGTTTCCTCAACAGAACTCTAACTATGGGACAATAGCCATTCTATCACCCCGTCTAAAATTCTGGAAAAATGCACCCACTCACAACTTCTGGACCATCTGTTATCCAGCAACCTGTTAATCAATTCCCAACATAGCTTCTGACCCAAGCACAGCACCACAACTGCCCTCATAAGTTTCACTAATACAGTGAACCTACTTAAAAATAGTGGAAATCTTGTTTCCTCCATATTTCTAGATCTTTCCAAGGCAATCAACATTGTATCCCACCAAAAGCTCCTGAATGAGTTCTCAGCCCTTAACCTATCACAAACTGCCCTCTTCTGGTTTCTCAACTATCTTTCCGACAGCCAACAAGCTGTGAAGTGGCAAATGCCCTCTCCTCCATGTTACCAATTATAGTTGGTATACCAGAAGGCTCAATTTTTGGACCTTTCCTTTTTACTACCTTTACCAACAAACTTTACACTGCTAATAACCTCAACACTACCATCCAATATGCAGATGACTCCATTTCATTCATCTGTGCCACACGCTCCTTTCTGCAACTCCAAGAAATTACCCCCAAATTCTTCTCAGCCATACAGTCCTACCTCTCCAACTGTCAAGTTATTCTAAGTCCAAACAAAAGCAAATTAATGTTCTTTTCCAATAACAAGTCCACTGACCACAATACCCCTTCAAAATCTTTTCATCCAACAACACCATAATCAAACCAGTCCCACACACCAAACTACTCAGTGTCACCATCGACACCAACTTGAGATTTGATAAACATGTATCACTTAGTATTAAAAAGGCCCACATAAAACTAGGTTTTCTCTATAGATTCAAGTCGTACCTTACCAACACCATGGGATCCATAAAGGCATCAGCCGAGGTACCATGGGTCACCAGTAAAATTGTTGCAATCAGTTGTGGTCATGTGTGTTTTCTTTTCTGTGTTTTATTCCTTTGTCATTTTAACCATGACCAAGCATAGTGTTTACAGTGAATGGAAACTGGGAAAATGTTCCCACATTTTAATCAAACAGGTGCTTCAAGAATTTTGGCATTCCATAGAAATATTAGGATAAACGGGCAAGATTTTACCTGCCGTGTTTATTATGGAGACAGAACCTTCTTTACCTTTTACTGTCTTGACATCAAAGATGAGTGTTCAATCTGCCAAGTTTTTGATGCTTTGACACTGCTAAAGGATAATTGGTTTTATTTTTCATAAAGAAATATTTAATTAAAATACCATTTAAGCTATAATCTGCATGAAATATAACTGGCAAATGATTTAGAAACTGCAAAAAATACTTCCCATCATTCATCATAACTGATTATACAACAATGAATTCTTTTAGATACACATTTGGCTGAAGTGGGATGAGATTTGGTAAAACTGGAAGAATGGACATAAATGTTAACATTTTAGGTTGCAGGAAACAATAAACAATGCACTTACTTTGCAGAAAAGCCTAACTAAGAAGGTGTTAGGTAGGTACAAAGTGGGGGGAGCACTTGTCAAACAGTAGAGGCAGAAAAAGAAGATAGAATGTTGGTGTCCTAAAATAAATTTATCCATCCAGGCATAAAAGCAGTTGAGAGAAACAGCAAGACAGCTGGATGTTTTTGGAAAGTGAAACCTGAAGCAGAAATAGTCAGTATTTCTAATATGCAGATCAATACATTTATTCATTTAACTGGAAAAACCTGTTAGACAAGTCTGCCTTTTCATGGAGAATTCAACAGCACTTCTCTAATTAAATGATTTGTTCATTGTCATCTAGCGGGTAAGTTTAGAATAAGTGAATCAAATTTAGAAATAAAGGGTGAAATTTGTTAGCTGATAGCATTAACTATCCGTACTATGCACCAAGATGGTGCAGCGGTTAACGTTGCTGCCTCACAGCAAGAGGTTCTCTGGTTCGATCCTCGGCTGGGGTACCTTCTGTGCGGAGTCTGCATGTCCTCCCTGTGGTCACGTAGGTTTCCTCCGGGTGCTCCGGTTTCCTCCCACATCCTAAAGACATGCTGTAAGTGGATTGGATACTCTAAACTGGCCCTAGGTGTGAGTGTGTGCATGTGTGTGCCTTCTGTGGAAGGTTGGGCAACTCGACACTGTAAAACTCCACTGCCAATCATGAGCGGACAGGTGATCCGCTGTGGCGACCCCTAACCGGGAAAAGCTGAAAGAAGAAGACTACTACTGTATGGAATATCATAGGTAACATTACCGCAGGAATGAAAGCATTTGAGCATATAGATAATCAGACCCTGTTCAGTCAGACCCATTACACATTTGTAGCTCCAGTGATGATATGAACACTCACGGGAGCTTAATCTGTTCTTCAAACAAATACAACATGTCAGAGGGAATTGTTCGTATCACAGAGAATACTACATCTGTGGAACTGTCTTCCATTCCATTTAAAGCAAAATACATTTCTTACTCGACAAATTCAACCCCCGTTTTGCACTCTTGTCCTTCATGGATACGGGAAACATATAAATGCCCCAACATATCACTGTTCAGCCCATCTCTGGGTTATTGGTATGCAGAATAAGGGTTAGAAATTACCATAGGAATGCAAGGCTAGGCTTGTCTTAACAGCCTCACAAATCAATAACTTAGTAAGTACCTACGAATATGTGAACCTGTGAGAGTTTTAGTGGCCGCATCTTTTAAGTGACATTATGGCACTCTTTTGAAGTATATATATGTGTGTTTTACTTATTATTTAGCACAAGCTCAGTATAGATACGTTTTGGTCATATATTGGATTATAACCTATTAAAAAGTCTTTTACCTACGTCTAATGAAACTGGGTATAATGCAATATGCTAGATAAATGAAATGCCTGCAAACCCAGCATTTTGATTTCTCTGTATAACAGGCCACACCTGAATCCCCGTTTGACTGTTATTACTGGAGATTTCTGGGAATTATACAATGGTACCTATCCAGTGCTACTGAGTCGCATATCACTCCTGTACTGACTCCAAGAACAGCCAACACCAGCCATAGCTTATTAAAACAACAAATGTTCCAAAGTCCAACATGGTAGGAGGCAGCAAGCAAAGTTAAAATAATTATTTAATTCATAAAAGGTAAGTGCTTTCACGGTATATCAAATAGCGTAATATCACTATAAATTATAAAAGCATTAAAATTATTAGTGTTTAAGTGGTCTTACTTTTAAAAAGGGTTTGAATGAAACAACTGCATTTAATCCTGGTTCTTTGCACTCAATGACAGAATCCATTTTTGCTCAGCGGATTATGTTCTGTTCCTTATGTCCCCACCTCTAAGATTTTCAGGAATTATTTCAAGCACCAAAAACCTAGTTATGATCAACACCATAGTTTATAATATACTTGGCAAGGGCATCCAGGTCCTTTTTATTTTTAATCTCTCTCTGTTGTTCCAAAATTCTATCCTTTAATTGTCTGTTACTCATGCCAATATAAGAGGCAGGACATAAAACACAGTAGCAAAAATAAACTATATTTATAGTTTTACAATCAGCGTAGAAATCTGTTTCTATGAGAAAGTTCCCATGTGGATGCACATAGTTTGTTCCTGTATGAATAAACGTACAGGCTGCACAGCTTCTACTTTTAAATGTACCTTTTCTAGTTGATACTGTTGTTTTCCTGGTAGCGGATGCATTATATCACAGGTGCCTCTTCAGTGATTTATTATTTTTAAAGGTGAAGTGTGGCACTGTATCTATAACATTTGTCAATTCATCTACAGTATCTAAGATATCCCAATTCCGGTTAATTACGTCACATTCCCTATATATGTCTGAAGAGTATGTCAAAGGGAATCTAAGAACCTCTGTTCCTTCATATGTTCTAACGTCTTCACTTGATGATGATTGTGAGAAATAAGGCCTTTCTTTGCCCTTTCTCTCTTTTAACGCTTCTATAATCCATCAACTTCCTTCTTAGGATAACCTCTATCCAAAAAATCCTTTTTCAGAGACTCAAGTGCTAGTGTTCGCTGTTGATCATCATTATGAAGTCTCATAACTATTAACACTTGTCCCTTAATCACGTTCTGAGAGACATGCTTGGGGTGCAAAATGTTCTAATATAAGATTGTTCTTTCGAGTAGGTTTCCTGTAAATACTAGTCACTATGAGTGAAATCAGATTTCTTAACCAAAACATCTAAAATTCAATCTCTTCCCACGAAGCATAAACCTTAAAAACCTGTAGATTGATGCAAAAATTCTATAAACTGGACTAAGGTCTCAACTGACCCATTCCATAGAGGATCATCCACAAACCTTGCATATCATAGGATGTGGTGAGAAAATCCTGCAGCTTGTAGCAATACATCTCTCTCCCATTGTACTAAGGCCAGGTTGGCGTAGCTATAGGCACATGCTGTGCCCATAGCCACGCCAACCTTCTGTACGTAACTGTTCCTCAAATAAAAAAAATTGTTTTCAATTACAAGTTCTAGTAATGCATATATTAAATCAGTCTTGATAGCAGAAAAACAATGGTTAAAATTCATAAACTTTGACGTTTTCTATGCCCCATGCAATAGGAATGACCGTAAAAGGAGATTCTATGTCCATTGTTACCAAGTAGAAGTTGTTACTAAGGTTGGCAGTGGCCACAAATAGTTTTTGTAAATATCTTTAATAACCGTCTCACAACCATTCGAAAGGGAATGTAGATTCTTTACAATAAAAATTGAAATCATGAAAGTGGCTTCGTAACCCAACCTTTTTCAGACACTATTGGGCGCATTGGTGGGGTGAATGCATCTTTTAGATTATAGGTACTAGGGGTTGTTTCACTTCAAAGTATTCAAAAAACTTTTCATCAATCATGCCAGTCATAAGCATATCAAAGAAAAAAAAAAGTAACTTTTTAAGTAATAGCATTAACAACAGATTTGGATATACATACATACATACGTAGCAGCATCACATAATTTACCCATCTGTGCTCTATAGCATTGCTTATCCAATATCACCATTCCCCCTCCTTCACCCGCTGGTCTAATTTCTATAGACTTCATATCTTTTAGTTCAGTTAGTGCTACACACTCTTCATAAGTTAAATTAGAATACACAGCATTCTCCTTGCATTCAAAATCCTCATCTGTTTTTCACAGATCTCTATAAACATGATTATTTTTGCATTCGGTGGTGGAATACAAATACTAGGTCTCTTAAAAACATTAATGTCACTGTTATCATTAGAAAACATACTTTTTAATGTAAGCATCCTGCCGAAAAGCCTCAAATCAGTTAATACATCCGTTAAGTCTGCTCTGCAAGTAGGAATAAATGAGAGGCCTCTATTCAATAATGCTGACTTACCAACCATAGTTTACTTGGTAAGCAGGGATGAGAAGAATATTTAAAAGAAATTAATGCTGTGGACTGTTAAGCATTTTATTAAATGTTAAGCACTTCAGTTTCTCTGTTATGACTTCATAATTAAAAAGCATTTATATAACATACCTTTTATAGCAAAAAAAAAATCGTATTGCATGTCAATGACCACTTATTTCAAAACATTTGAATTTAACAAAATTTTAATGCTTATAAATTCATTTAACCCTGCATTCAAAATTAAATGACTTACTAATTCTCTGTTTTCCACTGGAATCTGTCACCAACTCAGTTCATATCGTAGTTAACACAGTAAAATATATTTTTTTTAAATTGCACACAACTCAAGGTATGTTTGAAAAGTACACATTTAGAATTATTGTTCTTAAATATTTTTATAGATTTGTTGCCCCAGTTTTCTACTAGTTTTGTCAGCGCAGAAATTGGGAGAACTTATTTTTAGTTTCATAAGAAAAATATGACTATTAACCGTTTGTAACCTAAAGATGATGCCTTATTGTAGATGTCAATTCTAATAAATTCTGCATTGTGTTTATACTCTTTCATTCAAATTGTTTTGTTATATTTGTTACATGACTTGTATTTTCCTTGAAAATCCTTGGACACCAATGATGTCTTTTCTTTTACTGCATTGCATTTTTGATTAATTATGATTGGGGAGCTTTTCTCCCTGGGCCTCCACAGGAAATGGGTACAACAGAGCCTGTCAGACTTTCCCAGTAAACAAATGTCAATAAATAGATTTTCATTGACTTGAGTTTTGAGCAGTTATGCTTGATATTTTGCTGTTCGATAAAGAGTGTTTGAGTATGTGTGTGTGGTTTTATATCTATATAGATATACACATCGATATATATCTTTATATAAATTGTATCCCCAGTAAATTCTTACAGGGAATGGAGCCCACAACCGTCTTGGACATTGACAGTCATCATTAAATGCAGTCTTCGGTATTTACTAGCATTTCTATGGTATTACATTGGGATGAAATAGCTAGGCTTAAAATGACCTCTGGGTCAATAGCCTAGTAATATCCTATAATCCTATGATATATATATATATATATATATATATATATATATATATATATATATATATATATATATTCAAAATCTCGAATGCGGGAGATTTTGAATTAGCGGTTCTGGTGTTGCACTGTCTTCGTGGATTCAGGTAAGTGGTTATGTTTAAGGGTGTGGGGTAGGGGCTGTAGTGTGTGTTAGTGTGATGTGTGTGCGCGAGAGGAATGTAGTTTGTGTGGTGGTGTTTTTTGTCTGTGTGTATGAAGTGCAACCTTGGAGTTAGAATATTTAAGTAGGGGGTGTGGGGGCACAGGGGGGCTTGCCCCCCTGCATATAATAAGGGTAGGTGTGTGTGCTTGTTTAGTTGTGTGCGTGTGTTGCAATGGTGTTTGAAAGTGTTGGGAGTTTGAATTTCACGGTTTTGTGGTTTCGCGATTTTAGGGCTTTGTGATTTGTGTAGTCTTGGGTATTTGGATTTTCTACTTTATGGGCTCGAGATTCTGTAATTTCGATATTTCAGAATTTTGAGCTTATAAAGTGAATCATATATATGTGTGTGTGTGTGTGTGTGTGTGTGTGTGTGTGTGTGTGTATATATATATATATATATATCTATATAAGTATTTACTTATTTATTGTCATTTATTTACTGGCATTTGTTTACTGGGAAAGTCCAAGTCCACTGGGCCAAGCAGAGCTCATTTTCATTGGAGGCCTAGGGAGAAAAGTTCCACATGAAACACAATTACGATATATAGTATATCACAAGGCACACATTTTGAAAATAAATATTAAAACAGTAGTGCATTTAGAATACATGCAAACACTTGATACATACTTCATAAAACTAATTACAATGTAGTACAACTATAGTTGACATAGCAGTACAGGTGAGTATAAAATGTGTAGTATATTATGACATGTCAGTGTGCCGAAACATTGAAGCGTATTACATTGATTTCTGTACTTCAAAACAAAATAAAAGAAAATAATGGCTAAAACTACATCAGAAAAGCAAGGTAAATGCTTTCAGTTTGCAATCTTTCAGCTAATAAACAACAAACGATAAAAGTACTTTCAGACGATTGAGCAGTGATACTGATGGGTAACAAATTTATGTTATTAAATTTAAATTTGTTATTTTGGATACTTTCAAATGAAATAAGAGTGGGGGAGCTTGGTAAGCCTTTTTAGAAAAAATGGAATTAGGATGGCAAATTCGGCTTAATGCACATTTTTGGCCAGGATTGAATGGGGCACTTTCTGTCGTAAGCGTCCTAAGATTAAAGTCCCTTGAAAGATAGTAAGATTAATTATTGTCATTTTTAATGCACAACAGTTTTTCAACTTAATATAATACATATTTATATTGGAGAGGAGTATATTGATGCATGTCCTCCCCCCGGTCGAGTGGGCGTCCGAAAGACATGCGTTGAATGGGCGTGCCTTCGTTGAAGGTAGGGCGTCGGGCTGGCAACTCGACACCATAAAAAAAAACCTGCCGATCATTAGCAGATAGGAGTTCCGCTGTGGCGACCCCTAACCGGGAAAAGCCGAAAGACAAACAACAAAATATTGATGCACTTGTATACCTTATACTACTTATGATATTTTAATAATGATTAGTATTTAAATTGAAAGAATATGTTATATATAGTAGTTATATTACAGTTCTTTGTTTTAAATAGACTTAATGTATGTCTTATTGATTATTCCACTATCTTGGACTGCCAATATCAACCTTTGTTTTTTGCTTTAAATTCACGCCTGCTTAACCATTTCTGTGTTCAGTCCTGATCAGCATGAGGTTGTTCCACGAGTTCTCTATACTTAACAATTATATTAATGCATTTTCCACATTTCTTACCTTCTCATCTGATCCTTCACCTTGTATTCTTTTGTTTTTTGGCACATTTAGTTGTTGCCTGAGTTTTATCTATTTCTGATTTGATTTCCATTCCCACTTGACACCGACATGCTTCTGCTAAATTAAGCAGGGAAATCATCTTAGATGTATTCTCCTCATGTTTTAAAACTTTTACTATGTTGGGTCTTGTGAGGTTAGATATGTATGCAGTCATACAACTGCAGTTCTATACATGTAATCAATTTTGAGAAGGCCCATACCTCTTTTAGAATGGGGAATTTATAGTCTTGGTATGAGCTGATTTTTATAAATCATTTGAGCATGAAGCATCCTTCTTTTCCTCTCCAACCTACCAAACACCATTTGGGGCCAGGAAATCACTCCAAAACTGTACTTTATGACCGGAAGATCAAATTAATTAACAGCTTAGACTTTGTTCCTAGTCAAAGCTGTTTTCAGTATTAATTTAAGTCTTCCAAAATATTCCTTACTAAGTTTTATTTGCATTTGTTCATGTTTTATTGTTGATCCTTCATCAGTTCCCAAATATTTATACACTCCCTCTTGCTCAAGTTCTTTTATATCACACTCCCGTCCCAAACTGATGTTTATAGATTGCTTTGGCACATTTATCAAGACCAAGTGACATTCTTATATCATCTGAAAAAGTTTTGACCACTTGCAGTTGTGCTTTCATTTCCTCATCTGATGAATTATACAGTTTTAAATTGTCCACAAAAGAAAATGAGAAGTCTTTACACTTTGTTGTTTTCTGGGAGCCAAATTGTATCTATGACCTAATCTGTTAAGTAGACAGCTCAATAGGTTAATGGCAAGACAAAAGAGCAGCGGTGACAGTCACCCTTGAGCATCCCCCTTTGGATTTTTATCCTTGGAATAATTTATCTTTTATCATGACTGCAAAGTGGTTTGATACTGTTTCATGGTCGCTGTAATGTAATTGATCAGAGTAGGGTGTATCTTATCCATGAATGTGGGATACTTGTCAAATGATTTTTTTGTAGTCTATCCTTGCTACACTTAAATTCTTCCCATTTCACAGTTCTCCATTATGACTTTAATAACAAATGATCCTTTTCTCCATATGACTGTCTTTTCATTCTATTGTCATGATTGAGTTTTCTAAATGCTTATAAACTCTGTCGGCATCAATTCCAGTATATAGTTTATAGGTCGTCAGAAGGTAAATTATTGGTTTATAGTTTGTTAGATAGTTTGCAGGTTCTCTCTTAAGTAGAAGCATTCTTTTCTTCTTTTCCATGTTGTTAACCAGGTTAGTGTCTGCTTGGGTTGTGCATTCAAATACTCGAGGCTAAATCATGTGAAGATGTCAGTACTTTTAGCCAGAAGTTAGGTACTGCATCTGGCCATGAATTTTCCAATTAGGAGCTTTTCTTAACTTTGTTTTAATCTCTCTGGCTGTTACTTCATCCCATTTCATATTGTGTGAATGTAAACTTCTTATTGTTTCTTTTACTTCTATCCATTTAGCATCTTTATGTTCCACAGGATCTTCATAGATATTTCTCCAAAATATTTTTGTTTCTTTTTTTGGTACTGTTCAATTCCTTTTGCCTTGTTTTCCAATTCACTATAAAACCTCTTTGGGTCATCAGTAAGTTGCTTGTTTTATACTTTTCCTTTAAATTCATTTGCATATCTTCTAAGTTTTTCTGCCTGTGTTGATATTTTTAGTTTATTATTTGTGATAGTGCATGATGGATCCTGCTCTGTTCTGATACTACACATTGCTTTTATCACATCTATCTTTCTGAGTATTTTTGTTGATCTGCTCCCTCTTTTATACTCTTCTAACAGTGACACCTCTTGTCTTAATTGCTTTATACTTTTCTCTATTTGATACTTCTGTGATGGCATTTGATTTCTCCCCTTCCTTTCTCTTACAGCCCTGTGTTTTTGTGTTAAGACTTTATCTGTTATTAATTTAGCTGCACAGTAATACATCCTATTTACTTCTGTTATATCACACGAATCTCTATGAGCAGTTCTAATTACTATGTTCATTTGTTTTATCAAACTTATAACTTTTTGGATTTTATTGATTTTCTGTAGTTTTTTTCTTTCATTGATCTTAATATGTCTGTCCATCATAATTAAATCAATCAACTATTCACTTAGAGCATTTTTTTCTAAACTGAGGGTACATGCTATGTTCTCTATTTCCTATTGGCATTCTACAGAAAGTTCCAGAGCATCTTATTGTGCCACATTCTCTTCAGTTTCACCCTGTGCCATCTGTTGCTCATTCATATGGGAACTCACTGGCCTATCGCTCTACAACACTGAATGCCAAAGTTGCCACAGTTTCTTTTTCCTTCCCTTGCTGTGCAGCTATAACTGAACTTTTGTACTGGTTTCCTATGGAAGGCTCCAAATAATCTTTACATGGCAACTGATCAGATGTTTCCTGCTCCACTGGTTTCTCCTTAATTTGGGGATCCATTGCTATATCTTGGTGCAATGTTATCAAAATTAGATTTTCTAGACTAAATCCTTCACTTCACGGGTAATCCATAACCTCCGTTTCTGTTTCTTTAACTTCTCCATTACTAATTCTCTTTTCTACTTTTCCCTTTTGTTTTCTTCTTTATTTGTTTTGTAAAATGTTCCATATCTGGATGCCATTGCCTGCGTTTCTCTTCATATATCTATGGTGCTGCTCTTTTTTTTTGTATTGATTAGTTTTGGTTTTCCCTTTGCATAAATATTGCACAATACTAAATCAGTTTCTCTCTACCATGTCCATATTTCTTCTTCAGATGTTTTCTGCTCCTCCTGTTTCTCCTTACTTGGGGGACTCGTTTTTCCATCATGCTGTGATATAACCTGCATTAGACTTTCTACACTAAATCCTTCACTTTGCAGGTATTCCATTACTTCAGCTTCTGTTTAACCTCTACTAAACTTCTATTCTACATTCCGACTTTGTGATCTTATGTTTTGTATTGTGAAATTTCCCATATCTGGATGCCTTTGCCTGTATTTCTCTCTGAATATCTTTGGGGCTACTTTTTTTTGTACTGATTAATTTGGCTTTTGCCTTTGCATAAATAGTGCACCATATCAGATCTCTCCTTTCCCATGTTCATATTTCTTCTTTCACAAATCTCTAGGTTTTGTTGTTTATATTTTCGCATTTCCCCAGTAGATTCTTTTTCCAAACACAAGGTTTCTTGGTCTATATAATGTTTTTCATAAATCCATTGCATTAATGAACACAAACTGTTTGAAGCTTCTGACAGTTTTTCTTGTGCAGGTATTTTTCTTTCCTCTAATTTCTCAATCTTTTTGTGCATCTTCTGTTTGGAAATTTTGGGCTTCTTGCATAATAGTAACAATACGCAATCTTTTTTATCCTCATTTTTATGGAATGCTACTTCCTATTACAACAGGAAGGACATGCTCCCCCTGGGCCTGGCCCCATTGTAGGAATGTTTCTGTGTGCTGAGGATTCTGCACTGTCATTTTTTTCCATTCCTGGCAGCAGTACGCCTAACAGGATAGGGCACTTTGTTATCCTGGATCTTGTGCATCCAGCTATCTCTTTATTTTTTAACCTACTTCTGTCCATGATGTATGCTATATAAAATACAATGTATATAGCACTGTCATCTTGGGGAGATTTTGTGAACAAATGGGGTCCAACTCATGAAGGTACTCACCAAGACTTGAGGATGAATTCAATTCACCCTCCTAATCCTCCTTTAGAGCCCGCCTAATCAAAATAGGGAGGCCGCCTCAAGCAGTAGACCTGTAACGAGTGGTGTACCCCAGGGATTGGTCTTGGAGCCTCTTATTTGAGATGTACTTCTCTGAGGTGCAGGCCGAAACTAGTGGGCTATGGCTGACCTAGTTTTCAGATGACTGCAAGTTGGGCATGGTCATCAATTCCCCAAGTGATGTGGACGTCCTCCAAGAGGGTCTCACCCAAACAAATGACTGGTGCCACAAACATGACCTCAAGCGGAATACCAAAAAATGCATTATCATCCCCTTTGGGAAGTGAGACGTCCCCACATCACATTAATAACATCCTAAGTACACAATCAGTAATGAGGGATTTGGGCACCCAGGTTGATAGCAACCTGACTTTTGACCACCTTGTTCCTTCCGTTGTAAGGAAAGCTTTCTACATGGCCCACCTCATAAGTAAGGGTATCTCATCCAGGGACAAAGGTCATAACATCCCTGTATTTTTCCCTTACAAGGCCAATTATTGAGTACAATGCCCCATTCAGCATGTACCTTACAAAGCATATGCAGCAGCTGGAGACACCGCAGAGGTTCCTCACCAGGAGAATCTAGGGTCTCAAACATCTACCCTACACAAATAGGCTAAAAGCTCTGTCCCTCTACTGTTTCATATAGACTCCTCAGAGGTGACCTCTGGCATACAAAGCAATCTCATACCCCGGCCTGATGGGACTGCTGCATATCCGCAAGGTAAGCTCCACCCGGGTAAACCCGTACGCATGACCTCAACCTGGTCTGTGATTTCATTAAGACTTGGCGGGACAGATTTGTGTCCCAGAGACTCCCCCATTTGTGGAAAAGACTCCCTCTCCATGTCAAGCAGAGTACCTCATTATTAATGAATTCAGGGAACTATGTTGGCAAGTGACATTAGATGCACTCACTTTCCCTGGATTAAATGACAGTCTTAACGTTAGCAGTTAAAGTTGCTTTCTTATAAGACATGATGCTGAAGTTTTTATTTATTTTTGTAACCTTGACACACAGTTTATCTAGTTTTTTACACCTATCATCCACTATTTTCCCTTCGAGTTGCTGTAAATTATAAATTACAGTTTATACAATTGTATATATATTTTTATATGTTTTTATGCACTTGGCACTTTAAAACTTTGTGTTCATTAATTGTATCATGTGATTTTACTATAATGGTATAAATGATGCAGTTTGTAGTTTTTACTTTGTTCTGATGAAGTCAGCTGACCAGGCTTGTGAAAGTGCTTAACTTTGTGGTTCTCATTAAAAGATTTTGTTCAAGTTTGAGAAGCTGTCCAAGGATTTTGTTTCCTTGCAGAGTACCTCATTATCCCTTTTTAAGTGCAACCTAGATAACTGGATGAGGAACAGAAAATACACCCCTGGGATTCCACCTGTGTCCCTGCTGGACAGGGACTCTGGGTGCTGACTTGTCTAAACATGGGCTAAACTCTTGCCTAGGCTTATAAGGGCCACAGGGCCAATAGCCTAGTAACCTCCTATGATCCTGTGATTCCAGCAATACTAGTCTCCTTTGCTTGCCGATTTATCCTCTCTGCATTCAGACCCCTCATCTTTCCATTCTTTCTTATGTAAGAGGAAATTAGGGTGGGCTTCTCCAACTTTCCTAAAAGACCTGACACTAGTGGTGCAGCCCAGGGTTCACTCCTTGAGCCAGTCCTCTTTGGCATTTTCTTCTTGGAGGTCAAAACTACTGCTAAGGGTTTATGGATGACTAAGTTTGCAGATGACAAGGTGAACCATAAATTCCCAAAACAACAGAGATCCACCAAGATGGCCTTTCACAAACCAATAACTGGTGTCAAAGCCAGGAACTAAAATTGAATGCCAAGAAATGTATAATAGTGTCCTTCAGCAAGCAAAGAAGTCCATTTGTAGCTATCACACTGACAGCATACCATTGAAAACTGATCCAGTATTTATTGACCTGGGAACCCATGTGGACAGTAACCCATCCTTTGATCACTATTTATCCACTATTGTACGAAAGTGCGTTTTCATTGCACATCTTATTACTTTGGGTATGAAGTCTAGGTCCAGGGGTGTGATCATTCCACTGTATTATACACTGATCAGACCGACCATTGAGTAAAATGCCCCCTTCGGTATGTATATGTCCAAATGTCTGTCACAACTTGAAAGTCCATAGCACTTTCTTACAATGAAAATCAAGGTTCTAAATCATAAAAACTATGCAGACCTTTTGAAAGCCTTGACCCTCTTCTCAGCATTATACAGGTGACAGAAGGGCAATCTCTGTCTTGTGTACAGAGCCTCAACAGACCCTGTCCTGTCAGATCGACTGCACATTTGCAAGTCAAATGAGGGAATAAACACTCACTTGAGAGATCTAAATCTCTTTTGCAACATAAATAGAACATGTTGGAGAAACAGCTATGTATCACCTTCCTCTCCACACAAAGCAAAGTACTTCTCTTACACTATTTAAATGTAATCTGGATGAATGGAGGGTTAACCACAAATTTACCCTGGGTTTAGTACCCTTGTCTCTCATGAATAGGGACAACATGTAAAACTTCTGCTCATCTCTGGGTTATTCATATTTAAAATATAAGTGTAAACAATGTCATAGGACTATATGGCTAGGCTTCTAAAGATCCTCATGGATCAATAGCTAACTAAATACCTAGGAACCTTAGAATAAAACACAAGCTTTTAAAGTTTGCAGCAAGTGTGGATTGTAAAAAATATGCAAACTATATGTGATGCCCATTGGGGAGAGAGTTTATAAAAGAGGATGCAAAGGGTGCATAAAAGGTATTACACTGACAACTGCCCTGTACTTTTTTCCTTCTGTCTGTGCATCATGTAGCAAAAGCAGCACTGCGTTGGGAAGAACATATTAATAAAAAAAGGGACAGGAAATGTAGTTTTGCAATTGAACCTGTAACATTTTGCTTTGAACGTTGTTGTGAACGAGAATGGAGGAGAAAGTTACAGCATTTTTAAATTATTCCAAAAAAAAAAAAAACATTTGGCATTATGGAATTTAATAAAAGACTCGTATATTAGAAAGAAAGAAACGGCAACAATATTGGCTTCAGTTTTAGGCTATAACATATGCCTCCTCATTAATATTAATGATAAATGCAATATAATGGTATTGTACTATTACTACTTAACACAATGATCCATTTTAGTTCAATGCATGTCAGATCTATGTGACATTTGGCTAATTTGCTTACTGTCTGCCAGTGAAGTTCTGAGTGAAACATGTTGCATTTGTGCATGTGTGCAAGCCAATGCAAAAACTGGGTGGACTTCTTTTGCATTGTGCTTTGCAAAATATTCCCTTACTCCTCATGTCCTGCACCATCTAGTTGACCAAGCTTTAGGAGTTATTCGCATACATGTGACAGGGCTCCCAAGCCAGGATACATGCAGTGTAAACTAAACAGTGCAAAAGATAAGAGCATGACCAGGCTAGAAAGCTATAAAACCTGGGCAGAGCAGATCTCAATATCACAATGTCAGAAATCAGAAATTGAATAGATAGAGCAGAATTAGACAATAGGGGAACTCCTACAGTAACTGTTAATTAAAATACGTTGATTGTTCAGCATAAGCTTGTTTATATAAGAGGTAACATTTTATACTTGGGAAATAGTGACAGTGATGATTTGGTGCAGTAGAGCTGGATTACTGCCCTTTTTGTATTGTACATGTCCAAATGTATGCGATTATTATGAAATGAATGTATTATATAAACAGAGCTCTGTATTTCTTTTATAAATGTAAATAATTTTATTACTTGTAAATTCCAATAATGTCTGAGATGCCTTCTAAAACTTGTGGCTGAAAAGGGAACTTAAGGCACCCAGTTAATGAACAACAAAAAAAAAAACAAATAAATCCTAGTCTTCATTGGTTAGTAGGTTCTTAGGTGTTTACTTGCCCAACAACCACAAGGGCTGTTTTAAGCCTAGCCATGCATCCTAAATCTCTGACAAGTTCTGGTACTCTTGATAACTGTAAGCAGGGGCTTGGAAGATGAAACATTTACAAGCAGGGGCCTGGGAGATGAATCATTTACAGGCTGTGTCCATTAGAGAGACTGGTGCCAAACCAGGGATGAATTTCCTGTTCCCCAACTAATTGTCCAAGTTGCATTTGAATTGGGTTAGGGAGCAATTCTGCTTCACATGGATGGGGGGAGCCTGTTCCATAGACTGGGTATCCTCTGGGATATATACCTGTGTCTCCAGCAGGTTCTATTTGTATCACAGGCAAGGTTTAAGTCTTTAGAATGGTTATTCTTGTGCTGTTTGTTTTGCAGATATACAGGAGGTCCATCAGGGTGGGGTTTGACAATGCCAGACATAGCTCTCTCTTCAACAGCCTGTAGGAGACAGAATACAAGGATAGGGCTTTGAGGCAGTCTGCATAGGACATGTTACTTACACCCTGTATTCTTTTAGTGAGGAACCTCTGTGGACGTTCCAATTGTTGGATGTGCCTGGTTAGGTACATACCAAAAGGGACATTGTACAAATTATATGCTTGATAAATAGTGAATACAGTGGAACAATGACCTCATTGGACCTAGATGGCAAACCAAGTTGCACAACATAGAATGATTTCCTGACTACTGTAGACATTTTATGATCAAAAGCTAGATTACTGTGTGTGTGTGTGTGTGTGTGTGTGTGTGTGTGTGTGTGTGTGTGTGTGTGTGTGTGTGTGTGTCCAACTCAATGACTACTGGCTGGACTCTTAGATGTGTGTTGTAAATATGATGGTTACCAGGGGTGGATAATGCTCCAGAGGATACTATTACACATTTCTTGGCATTTAGTTTTAGTCCGTAGCCCTGACAGGAGTTATTTGCCTGTGTTGCCCCTTCCTGGAGAACATCAATGTCAGTGGGTGATTCTATGACTGTACCTAATTTACAATTGTCTGCAAATGTTGTCAGCCAGAGGCCCTTGACATTGACCTTTACTTCAGAGAAGTAAATGCCAAAAAGGAGCATTCCCAGGAAGATGCCTGAGGGGCTCTACCTGTGACTAGCCCCTTTGTAAAGGTGGACTCCCCAATTCTAACATCCTGAGTTCCATTTATGCACCAGCTGGTTATCCACCAGATGACAAGGGTTTATACCTAACCCATTGCATTTATTAACAATGCCCAAGTAGGGTATTGTGCCAAATGTCTTGTCTAGGTCAAGGGAGGTAGTATGAACTGTTTTGTCCTCAACCATTGCTTTGGTGACCTTCTCAAAGAAGTTCACCAAGTTGAGGAGGCATTAGGTCTGGTGTTTTGAGGTTTCCTGCGTCATTATTGATCATTTCCATGATAATTCTTTCTATTGTTTTCCATATGAGACTAGTGAAACTTATGATGGTCTATAGATGGCCCACCTTTGTGCAGAGGGATAGCTGTTGCTGTTCTTTGTGAGGCATGATGACAGTTTGGTGGCTACAGTTAAATAGCAATTCTAGACGGCCTGATAGGCCATGTTTTGTGCTATTTAGAAGGCATCCTTGGATATTGTCTGGGCCCGTTGATGCAGTGTTCATGGCCTTAGAGATAGCATTGAGGACCTGTTCCCTAGTGATAGCAAGGGAAGTTATACTTGATGGTATTTCCTGAGGGGAGGTAGAGGAGTGACCGGAGGAAAGTTGGAGCTGAATTTGTCTGCCAGTAGGTTTGCTATAACTTCTGGCTCAGTATTAAGTGACTCCATTTACAATGAGCTCTGCATACAATTATGTTATAAGCACTGAGGCTATGGGCATAGCTAAAGAATGCGTTGTAGCTGTCCTTGGCCTGGGAGGCCAAATTTACCCCAAATTTAGCATTTGATTTATGGCAAAATCAGATTCTTAAGCCGGAATCAATAGTTTCAACTCACAATGACTGGGAAGGGAATGGCATACCTGCTGCTATTAAAGTTGTTCCTTGGGGTTCAGAAGACCTGGCTTGGAACATTACTCTATCACACTAAGCCTTTCCCATTGAGATACCTTTGTATTGCTGAGATTTACAAATCATGGGGGCCTCAGCTTGGAAAGTGTTCTTGCAGGTAAAGTTGCATGCTAATGTATTAGTCCAGGAATGTGGTTAATGCTAATTAGCCACGCGTCCCTCACACACAGAAATGTAATCAGCTTAGGATTTGCTCAGCTGAGTAAAAGTATATTCTACGAGGAAAATGTGAGTGATAAAAGCATATTATTCACCCAATTAAAACATATTATTCTCCCAATTATTCATATGAGGGTACTCACAGAGCAGATAGGTTCAGTGTCAAATGGCAGTTTTGTACAGAATTAAGGGTTTGAGCAGGACCAATGAAAAGTTGTGCATGCACTCATTCTGTAATTTCTGCATTTTTCATCTTGCTCAAAATCCATAATTTTAAAGTAATTTATAATGTTATTTTTACTAAAATTGCAATTATTTACATATAAATGTATTGAATGAAAGCAACAAATTAATGAAATGTACAATAAATATTCATCTAAATTTAATGAAAGATGGCAACAGTTTAGCAGATTGTTACAGTATATGGCATGGAGGGCCAACATACGTCATTTTTAAACATTTTTTCTAAAACCGGCTTCATAATTCTTGGCTGTGGAGAAATGATCATAAACTCTGAGTTAAAGCAGTCTGAGAACTTCTCAATGACAAAGAAAATTAAAAAGAGAAGCGATGAAAATAACATTAACCTTGACAAAGTAGCGAGTATAAATACTTGTTCTATATGACAAGAGAGTTTTTCCTGTATAATTATTCAACTTGAATGTTAATTTAAGTATACGAGACACTGGCGCGAGTTGGCTGTTTATGATAAGAGTCTGATTGATTATACCAACATTTAAATGATCTAAGAGCATGCTCACAAAGCATAAAGAAGCACACTGACACCTGTAGTATTATTTTCATGAAGGCTACAGCCTTACCGTGGTTTTCAGCAGCTAATGTTCTTGCTTTTAGAAAATTTTGAAAATAAATTCTACTGCTAATTGCATTACCAAGTGGAGGTGGGGGATCAGTAGTTCATCAACTGATTTATAGATTCATTTTCAGCAAATCATATATAGGTACTTAGTTTCAGGTTTTTGCTATCATCTCTTCAAAGTGGCTCTCCCAAATTAATGTCTAATAGTGATGTGTTTTATTGTGATGCTTAGTGAATGTTAAAATTCATCATATAAAGGTTATTCTGCAGTACATTTAACAGTCTGACTGTAAACATCTACACATGCAGCATGTATGTCTAGTAATCTATGACTTACAAGCTATACTATACAACATAAGGAACCGAAGCCTTCAATGTTCCCACAATTTTTGCAAAATATTTCTACACTTTTTAATAGAGATTTTCCACAATTTTCTAGAGATTCTAGAGCATTTTTTCTTCTTTCTAAAGGCCCAGAGTTTGATTTCCTCAGTCTCCATCTGAAAACAGTGCGATTTTGAAAACGTTATTCAGGCAGTGCTTACATGTCCATGGAAAGGACCACGTGTGCTCACTTGGTACTCCTGACTAATAAATGAATAAAAAGTCAAGCCCAGGAAATCATTAGCAGCTCCGGCAGCTTGCACTAAAAAGTACCCATTTACATGATGCACCCATTTACAAAAGACCTCATTATTGGCTAATTTGCATGTCTATGAATTGCAGTTAACTACCATGAAGTGAGGATCAGGGTAGTTAATTGCAGTGGCTGCATAGTGCAAGCACAGGCATCCCTGCCCCCTCAGTCACTGCCCCCACAGTAACGCACGCAGGTGCACACACATTACATACCCCGTGCCTGTCCCTGTTGTTAGTACATCCACAATGCCTCCTTTTCCCCTGCCCAGGTAATTCATGGATGATTACAGTCAGTCCAGAATGCCAGACATTCGAGTGCCACACTTCATATCCTTCAGTAAATGCATGCTAGGGCAAAAGCTTATTAGGTAGAAAGGTATGCTTAACATTTGCCTTCCATCCCTCTCATATGTGACAATGTGCTGCAGGTATTGTATAATACCCATGCACCTAAATACATATGTAGCAAACA